>NC_057814.1:426521436-426529770 GCF_018294505.1 Triticum aestivum | reverse complement strand
GGGGGCGGGGCGACCGGGGGCGCGGGAGGAAAGAAAAATGGCGCGAAAACAAACCACGGCAGATTCCCTCCCGTGGGCCCACCAAGGCAGCAACTATGCATCTCGTCCTCATCGCCTTGCCTCAGCTCACGTGTGATTCAATGATGTCGCCGGTCAGCCTTCCATTGATGAAGGACCGGTGGTGCAGTGATGGCGAGCCATCACGCGTCCCCGCCATTTCCCGCTGAGTGTCCTGCCCTTTCCTGCCACGCGTCTACACCGCTCCCGCCCTATCGCTGCTATAAAAGCCGACCTTCGCCGCCGCTCGCCGCACACCACTCCAGCACCGACCACATCTCTTCTCCTCACCTTTATCGCCCAAAAAAGCCGACCTTCACCGCCGCTCACAGCACACTCGCCATGGCGGAGACGTTCCCGGTGACGGGTCGGCGGCCAACGGCTTCGGCCGCCGCTGGCTGCGCGAGTGGGAATGTAACACCCCGGATGTAACTTTCCATATTTGTAACTCCAACTCTTGACATTTTCGGCTATGTGTTATGATATTCCCTTCGTGGTCGGGTTTTGTTTTTCGTTTTGCATTTTGTTCATGTCATGCATCTCATATCATGTCATCATGTGCATTGCATTTGCATACGTGTTCGTCTCTTGCATCCGAGCTTTTTCCCCGTTGTCCGTTTTGCAATCCGGCACTCCCACCTCCTCCGGCGCACCCCTCTTGTTTCTTTTCGTGAGCGGGTGTTGAACGTTCTCGGAATGAACCGAGGCTTGTCAAGTGGCCTTGGTATACCACCGGTAGACCACCGGTCAAGTTTCGTTCCATTTGGAGGTCGTTTGGTACTCCAACGGTTAACCGGGCAACCGCAAAGTCCGTTTGTGTGTTGCAGCAAAACCCCTCTCTAAACAGCCCAAAACCCCTCTAAGTCATCTCCATGCTCTAGGTCGTTCGATCACGATCGTGTGGGCGAAAACCGCACTCCATTTGGAGCCTCCTAGCTCCCTCTACCTATAAATATGTGTCTCTCCCGAAATCCTCCCGCAGTCCAAAACCCTAACCCTCTCCCTCCGTGCGCCGGACACGTCCGCCCGGCGCCGGACGTTTCTCCAACGCCGCCCGCGTCCACTCAGCGGCTGCCACGTGGCCCCCGCCGCCGTTCGCCGCCGCAGGCCCGCAGGCCCACGGGGAGCCCGCCCGGGCCGCCCCGGGCCAGATCCCGCGCCGGCGCCCGGCCGCCCGTCCTCTCCGCCGCGCCCGAGGTTATGAGGCAGATGGAAATTTATTAATGTCCGGTTGTAGAGAACTTGTCACTTGACTTAATTAAAATACATCAACCGTGTGTGTAGCCGTGATGGTCTCTTCTCGGCGGAGTCCGGGAAGTGAACACGGTTTGAGTTATGAATGACGTAAGTAGGAGTTCAGGATCACTTCTTGGTCATTACTAGATGACGACCGTTCCATTGCTTCTCTTCCCGCTCTCTTTTGCGTATGTTAGCCACCATATATGCTTAGTGCCTGCAGCAGCTCCACCTCATTACATCATCCTTTCCTATAAGCTTAAATAGTCTTGATCTCGCGGGTGTGAGATTGCTGAGTCCTCGTGACTCACAGATTCTACCAAAATAGTTGCAGGTGCCGACAATGCCTGTGCAGATGACGAAATCGACCTCAAGTGGGAGTTCGATGAGGAACGTGGTCGTTACTATGTTTCTTTTCCTGATGATCAGTAGTGGAGCCCAGTTGGGACGATCGGGGTTCTAGCATTTGGGGTTATCTTATTTTCATTTGGTTTTGACCGTAGTCGGTCTATGTGTGTATTTTGTATGATGTATGGATTATATTTATGTATTGTGTGAAGTGGCGATTGTAAGCCAACTCTCGTTATCCCATTCTTGTTCATTACATGGGATTGTGTGATGATGACCCTTCTTGCGACAAAACCACAATGCGGTTATGCCTCTAAGTCGTGCCTCGACGCGTGGGAGATATAGCCACATCGTGGGCATTACAAGTTGGGAATCAGAGCCATCCCCGACTTAGGAGCCCCCTGCTTGATCGAATCGCTGGCGTTGTTGAGTCTAGAACAAAAATGTTTTGAGTCTTAGGATTATATATATCGGAGAGTAGGATTCTTTTTACTCCTCAGTCCCTTCATCGCTCTGGTGAGGCCTCCTGACGTAGAAGTTTTGACTTTTCTCTCCTCAAATTTCACTAAAATTTTTTTTAGGATCACGCGGGTATCTTAGAATCGTTCCGATGGTTTTGTGACGAGAACATTGTTCTTGGTGCCTCCTGACATTTAGGGGTTGTGGCAGTGTCCCGGGGAGTTGAGCTCCGAGGTGTTGTCATCACAATTTTATCGTTGCAGTTCTGGAATACCTGAGTTTCGCCGACATCAAAATCTCTTTTATGCAGTTGTTGGTGAGATCACCTCGACGCCACCCAGTACTGGGGCGGGAGTTCGGGAGTATTGCCATAACTTGTATAACGGATGCTTTTCGAAGGTTGAGGTACACAATTTCCGAAGGTTTCTTGGTTATGTGTTGACGGATGGATACAGCTGGATCTAGGGATTGCTAGTTTGGGTGATATATTTTGTGTCCCCTGTATCCCCAACACCAGATTGCATAACCAGAAAGTTTTGGGAGTTTATAAGTGGGAATTCAAGTAGCTCCTAGGGTATCTTTCCGACAGACGCATGATATGAGATTGGGGTTCGACGTCTAGTGGTCCGCCTTTCCACGGTTGGTTTTACAGTGGTCTCGTAGTGTCTTAAAGAGTCCTTGGCTATGCCGACTCGGGGATGCTTTGTATGTCATGTGCACTGCCTTGTACATGATGGTGCTGTACGATCGAGCGCGTGTGGGCCCCACCACGAAAACTTCGGACGAAACCTCTATCATATGTTTGTTCCAGCTTATTCTGCAAGCCAATACTTTGTTTTGTTTTGAATTGTGGTATTCGAGTTGCTTCGAAGTCAAATGTTGATTCCATACCTTTTTCTAAGTGGCTTCTCCACTTAATGGAAGTGTGATGATTTACTATGGAATTCATTCGTTCATCCTCGTTCGAATGTTTATTGTGAAGACTATATGTTGCAATTTCTATCCGTTGATTCTACTTGTCTATTTGTCTATCAAGATGCCAACGGATGTCACCCTCTTCAGGATGGCTCCGCCAACGTGTCAGAATCCTGAACGCAATGAAGGGAGTCAGGCGAACCCTCCGCCACCACCTCCGCCTCCGGAGGCATGGCAAGCTATCATGGCAGCCACCAATGCCAATGCTCAGATGATTCTGCAACTCTTGCAAGAACGCACCCAAGGGCAAGGCAATCAAGGAAATCAAGGCCAAGGCAACAATCAGTCTCACTTCGCTACCCTCAACCAGTTTCTCGCAGATCAGCCCAAGTCTTTCAGCTACTGTGCCGAGGCCACAGATGCCGATGATTGGCTCGTGGACATCAACAAGCATTTTGAATGTAGCAATGTCAGGCCTGAGGACTATGTCAAGTTTGCTTCTTTTCAGCTCAAGGACCAAGCTGCTGATTGGTATCAACAATACAAAGATTCCAGAGGAGGTCGTGTGATCACTTGGACTAACTTCTGTCGGGACTTCAAAGCGCACCACATTCCACAAAGTGTTGTTGAGAGCAAGCGAGAGGAGTTCCGCAATCTCAAGCAAGGCAACATGTTTGTGTATCAATTCAACATCCAGTTTCAGAAACTTGCTCGCTTCGCTAAACAGGACGTTCGTGATGAAAAGAGCATGATCTATCACTTCAGAGGTGGCCTTAGAGAGGATCTGCAGTTAGCTCTCGTTCTTGTTGAGCCTACTCAGTTTGATCAATTCTATAACATGGCACTGAAGCAAGAGGCTGCTCAGCTCAAGTGTGAGGCTTCTAAGAAGAGAGTCAGGGACGCAGTTCAGTCTTCTTCTTCCTCACTTGTGGCTGCTAAGCAACAGAAGTTCTGGTTGTCTCCTCCTCCTCCGTTTCGTCAGCCTTACCAGCAGAAGAACAAAGGTGGCCATGGATCTTCCCACTCTTCCAACTCTGGCTATCAGAACAAGTCTCAGAATCAAGCTCCAAAGTCCAATGCTCCTTATCACCGTCCACTCTCAGAGGTGACTTGCAACAAGCGTCAGCAGAAAGGTCACTATGCTAACAAGTGCTTCAACCAAAGGCGTCTTCCGCCTCCTCCTCCTGTGAGATCTTCCAGCAATGCAGTGGTCAAGCATAATCCCAAGTCTGCTAAGGTGAACATGATGAATGCAGCTCAAGCGGAGGAATCTACTGATGTGATAATGGGTAATCTTCCAGTTAATGATATTCCTGCAAAAGTTTTATTTGATACTGGTGCATCGCATTCTTTCATGTCATACCCTTTTGCATCGAAGCACAATTTTGACACAGAGGAATTATCTAGAGCAATGCAAGTTATTTCTCCGGCTAAGCGTTTGAGCTCCAGCATGATGGTTCCGGATGTTTCCATCAAGATGGGGAACTATAAATTTCTGTCTTCTCCAATTGTTCTTGGTGACTCGGATATTGATCTAATTCTCGGGATGGACTGGCTTTCTAAGCACAAGGCTCAACTTGATTGTGCTGCCAGGGAAATTCAATTGACACACTCTTCTGAGAATGTTATCATTTATGCCGCTCGTGTGAAACCATTCAGTTATTTTCTCTCAATGAGAAGGGCGAATTGAATGCCATCTCTCAAATTCCAGTCGTTTGTGAGTACCAAGATGTCTTTCCAGAAGAGCTTCTGGGTATGCCTCCTCACCGGCCAGTTGAGTTCGTTATCGATCTTGAGCCCGACACTGAACCCGTTTGCAAGCGTCCATACAAGCTGGGACCCAAGGAGCTGAAGGAATTGAGGAAACAGCTCGATGAACAAGAGCGTCTGGGTTTGATCAGACTGAGTTCATCTCCATGGGGTTGTGGTGTTCTTTTTGTCCAGAAGAAGGATGGCACGGACCGGCTTTGTGTCGACTACCGTCCATTGAACAAGAAGACAATCAAGAACAAGTATCCACTTCCCAACATCAATGAGCTATTCGAGCAACTCAAAGGTGCTAAAGTATTCTCCAAGCTTGACCTTCGTATGGGTTATCATCAGATTCGCATTCGTGAAGAGGATATTCCCAAGACAACATTCAGAACAAGCTTTGGTTCTTATGAATATACTGTCATGTCTTTCGGCCTTGTCAATGCTCCTCCAACATTCTCTCGGATGATGAATTTCATCTTCAACCCCTATACCAATGAATTCGTCCTGGTGTATCTCGATGATATCTTGGTCTTCTCCAAGAATAAGAAGGATCATGCCAAACATTTGCGATTGGTGCTCGACAAGCTCAGAGAGTATCAATTTTATGCGAAGTTTTCCAAATGTGAGTTTTGGCTCGATGAAGTTCTTTACCTTGGTCACATCATCTCTGCCAAGGGCATCACTGTTAATCCCGAGAAGGTGTCCCCGATTGTGAATTGCGAACCTCCTCAGAATGTCAAGCAGCTCCGCAGTTTTCTTGGTCTTGCAAGCTATTGCCGAAGATTCGTTGAGAATTTCTCTAAGATTGCAAAGCCTCTTTCCAACCTCCTCCAGAAGCATGTGAAGTATGTCTGGTCTCCTGAGTGTGACGTTGCTTTCAACACTCTCAAAGAGAAACTTGTCACAGCTCCTGTCTTAACTCCTCCTGACGAATCCAAGCCATTTGAAGTTTTCTGTGATGCTTCTCTCTAAGGTCTCGGTGCTGTGTTAATGCAAGAGAAGAAAGTTGTGGCTATACCTCTCGTCAGTTGAAGCCCAACGAAAAGAACTACCCCACTCACGATCTTGAGTTGGCGGCAGTTGTCCATGCATTAATAACGTGGAGACATCTCTTGTTGGGAAGAAAAGTGGACATATTCACCGATCACAAGAGTCTCCAGTACAGCTTCACTCAGCCCAACCTCAACCTCAGGCAGACTCGATGGGTCGAAATGATTCAAGAGTACAATCCGAGTATTGAATATACTCCAGGCAAAGCCAATGTCATTGCAGATGCTTTGAGCAGGAAGGCTTATTGCAACAGCTTAATTCTCAAGCCATTCCAACCGGATCTTTGTGAAGCTTTCCGCAAGCTGAATCTCCAAGTTGTTCCTCAAGGTTTTCTTGCCAACCTCATAGTCTCTCCTACTTTGGAAGATCAAATTCGTGAGGCACAACTTCTTGATGCCATGGTGAAGAAGGTGAAACGTGGTATCGACAAGGGTCTTTCCAAATACAAGTGCTATCGCATTGATGACAGAGACACTTTATTCTTCGAGGACCGGATTGTGGTTCCTAAAGGTGATCTAAGGAAAGTCATTATGAACGAGGCGCACAATTCTCTTCTTTCCATTCATCCTGGAAGTACGAAGATGTATCATGACCTCAAGCAGTCGTATTGGTGGACTCAAATGAAGTGGGAGATCGCTCAATTCGTGAATGAATGTGATGTCTGTCGAAGAGTGAAAGCAGAACACCAACAACCAGCTGGTCTCCTCCAACCTCTTGCTATCCCAGAATGGAAGTTTGATCATATCGAAATGGACTTCGTGACTGGTTTTCCAAAGTCCAAGCGTGGAAATGATGCTATCTTCGTTGTTATCGACAAGCTTTCTAAAGTGGCTCATTTTCTTCCTATCAAAGAATCTATCACAGCAGCTCAGTTGGCAGAGCTATACACCTCCAGGATTGTCTCCTTGCACAGCATTCCACAATTGATTTCTTCATATCGTGGAAGCATCTTCACTTCTAAGTTCTGGGACTCCTTTCAGAAGGCCATGGGCACAAACATTCGCTTTAGCACAGCTTTCCATCCTCAAACTAGTGGCCAAGTCGAGCGAGTCAATCAAATTCTTGAAGATATGCTCAGGGCCTGTGTCATTTCCTTTGGCATAAAATGGGAAGATTGTCTTCCATATGCCGAATTCTCCTACAACAACAGCTTCCAAGCGAGTTCGGGCAAGGCCCCATTCGAGATTCTCCATGGCAGAAAGTGCCGTACTCCTCTCAATTCGTCAGAGACTGGTGAACGCCAACTTCTTGGCAATGACTTAATCACAGAGGCTGAAGAAATGTGTAAAGCCATCCATGATAATCTCAAAGCCGCGCAATCGCGCCAGAAGAGTTACTATGATAGTAAGCACCATGATGTGGCTTTCGAGATCGGAGACCATGTCTACCTCCGCGTCTCTCCAATGAAAGGCACTCGTCGCTTCGGTATCAAAGGAAAGCTTGCCCCTAGATACGTGGGTCCTTTCAAGATCATTGGCAAAAGAGGCGACCTCGCCTATCAACTTGAGCTTCCCTCCAACTTCACGAATGTGCACAATGTGTTCCACATGTCACAGCTCCGCAAGTGCTTCAAGACGCCGGAGCGCACCATCAACTTCGAAGAGATTGAGATCCAAGAAGATCTGTCTTATCATGAGCACCCCGTTGCTATTCTCGAAGAAACTGAGCGCAAGACTCGCAACAAGTCAATCAAATTCCTGAAAGTGAAGTGGTCGCACCATTCCGACCAAGAAGCCACCTGGGAACGCGAGGACCACCTCCGTTCCGAATATCCAGAGTTCTTTCAGTCCTAGATCTCGGGACGAGATCCTCTCGTAGTGGTGGAGTGTTGTAACACCCCGGATGTAACTTTCCATATTTGTAACTCCAACTCTTGCCATTTTCGGCTATGTGTTATGATATTCCCTTCGTGGTCGGGTTTTGTTTTTCGTTTTGCATTTTGTTCATGTCATGCATCTCATATCATGTCATCACGTGCATTGCATTTGCATACGTGTTCGTCTCTTGCATCCGAGCTTTTTACCCGTTGTCCGTTTTGCAATCCGGCACTCCCACCTCCTCCGGCGCACCCCTCTTGTTTCTTTTCGTGAGCGGGTGTTGAACGTTCTCGGAATGGACCGAGGCTTGTCAAGTGGCCTTGGTATACCACCGGTCAAGTTTCGTTCCATTTGGAGGTCGTTTGGTACTCCAACGGTTAACCGGGCAACCGCAAAGTCCGTTTGTGTGTTGCAGCAAAACCCCTCTCTAAACAGCCCAAAACCCCTCTAAGTCATCTCCATGCTCTAGGTCATTCGATCACGAT
Source organism: Triticum aestivum (assembly GCF_018294505.1). NCBI lineage: Eukaryota > Viridiplantae > Streptophyta > Magnoliopsida > Poales > Poaceae > Triticum > Triticum aestivum. The sequence goes on along the minus strand of NC_057814.1, from coordinate 426,521,648 downwards.
CGTGTGGGCGAAAACTGCACTCCATTTGGAGCCTCCTAGCTCCCTCTACCTATAAATATGTGTCTCTCCCGAAATCCTCCCACAGTCCAAAACCCTAACCCTCTCCCTCCGTGCGCCGGACACGTCCGCCCGGCGCCGGACGTTTCTCCAACGCCGCCCGCGTCCAATCAGCGGCTGCCACGTGGCCCCCGCCGCCGAACGCCGCCGCAGGC
>NC_057814.1:426396704-426521047 GCF_018294505.1 Triticum aestivum | reverse complement strand
CCCGCGCCGCCGCCCGGCCGCCCGTCCTCTCCGCCGCGCCCGAGGTTATGAGGCAGATGGGAATTTATTAATGTCCGGTTGTAGAGAACTTGTCACTTGACTTAATTAAAATACATCAACCGTGTGTGTAGCCGTGATGGTCTCTTCTCGGCGGAGTCCGGGAAGTGAACACGGTTTGAGTTATGAATGACGTAAGTAGGAGTTCAGGATCACTTCTTGGTCATTACTAGATGACGACCGTTCCGTTGCTTCTCTTCCCGCTCTCTTTTGCGTATGTTAGCCACCATATATGCTTAGTGCCTGCTGTAGCTCCACCTCATTACATCATCCTTTCCTATAAGCTTAAATAGTCTTGATCTCGCGGGTGTGAGATTGCTGAGTCCTCGTGACTCACAGATTCTACCAAAACAGTTGCAGGTGCCGACAATGCCTGTGCAGATGACGAAATCGACCTCAAGTGGGAGTTCGATGAGGAACGTGGTCGTTACTATGTTTCTTTTCCTAATGATCAGTAGTGGAGCCCGGTTGGGACGATCGGGGTTCTAGCATTTGGGGTTATCTTATTTTCATTTGGTTTTGACCGTAGTCGGTCTATGTGTGTATTTTGTATGATGTATGGATTATATTTATGTATTGTGTAAAGTGGCGATTGTAAGCCAACTCTCGTTATCCCATTCTTGTTCATTACATGGGATTGTGTGAAGATGACCCTTCTTGCGACAAAACCACAATGCGGTTATGCCTCTAAGTCGTGCCTCGACACGTGGGAGATATAGCCGCATCGTGGGCGTTACAGGGAAGCTCGCCTTATGCAGGAGGCGAACTACCTGACGCCGCCCGACATGCGCGTACCGGGTGCATGGCGGGTGAGCGTCGGCGGCGTCCCCGTGGCTCCGCCGCCCTCCAACGCGGAACGCCCCGCCGAGATCACGGCGATTCGGGCCAACCTGCCGGACCACGCGCATGAACAACCACGGGACGCGGCGAACAACCACGCGTTGTGGACCGTGTACTTACAACGACGCCATGCCGAGCAGCTGGCGTCTACCAACAGTGGCTCGACACCGAGGGGGCGCAACAACTCGGAGGGCCGCCTTCAATGTTGTCCTCACACACATCGAGGGCGGCAACGAGCCATGGCTGGAGTACCCATCGTCGTCCTTCTCTCGTGCCGCGGAAGCTCTTGGTTGCCGAGGCGCATGGAGTCATCGTTCTGGCTCCCGCTCCTCCGGGTCGGCACCAGCGACACTCGTCCCCGTCAAGCCCAAGCCGTAGGAGATGCCGCTCCGTTGGCGCAGCCGCGTCGGCAACCACGTCATAAACGAGTGCGGACACGTCCCTTCCCCTCCCCGCGGCCACATTCGCCTGGTGAAACCGGAGGAGCCAGCGACCGTGGTGAAGCAGGAGCGTGAGGACATGAAGGCTAACCTCGAGAGCGGCCTCGCCTGGTCGCGCGCAGACTACGTGGCACAAGAGATGGAGCGCCAACGCCGTGCTCTCAAAGAAATCGCCGAGCGGCGCCGCGGCCCCGACGAGGGCGGCGTAATCATGCTCTCCGACAGCAAGGATGAGGTCACTACGCCGAGCAAGCCGTCCCGCAGCGGCGATCCATGGCAGGGCTGCAGCCAGGCCGCCCTGAAGGACGGGCCTCCGAGCGACGGCGACAATAATGGCGGCGGCGATGACTACACCGTCTTCTACAACCTCCTCGACCTGAACTAGGCGTGGGTTTTTAGTTTTTATATATGTTTTTTTAATTCACCAAAATATCAATGAAATCGCCTATATTTCGTCCAAATTGACTGAATTTCATCGAGTTTGGGCATTTTAATTTTTTTGGCCTTCTGTCGTTGCGTACGCGGCTGGGAATCGGTGCCCCCACGCCGAAAATTCCGCCGGTGATGCCCCAAGAGGTGTTATTTTCCCCCGGAAAACACCCTTGGGGGCCAAACGGCTAGAGATGCTCTAAGTGAGGGGCGCTCACGGCTGACCTAACAGCTGTTGGGTTCTACGGTAGGGTGCGTCGACTGCAAATTAAAATTTTCCTACGCGCAGAACAACCAGGAACATGCTACGGGAGATGGATCACAGTTCGTTACCACTAGACGCGCAGTGCCGTGCAGCGGAAGAAGAGTTGGGGCAGCGCGTTCGCGTGGATCACCTCCTCCTCGTCCGATCTCCCTCGAACAACCGGTCATCGGTTCCCACGTACAGGTTCGCCGGAGCGGTGCAGGTGCACCGCCTCTAACGGTATCTGCGCGTGCAGGAGGAACGTCTCGCGACGGACTGCTAGGTCCGATCACACAACCGGCGGCAAGTGGATGTGTCTATTCGCAACACATGCAAACCCTAATGACAGCGCCGAAGCGATCAACCGCATGAGTGTGCGGCACCTCCACTCTATATAGGCGTCCGTCGCGGGCTCAACACTTGGACCTCACACGGACCCTAAAGCCCATAAGTCTACTCGGCCACAATCCGAATACAGCTCGGATCACATTCGACCAGTGTCCTCGGATCCTACCTCGTAGGTTCCTTCCCTTAAGCGCGCGACCCCTTAGGTTCAAGTCGGCTTGGTCGCAGTTCGGATCACCTCCGAACTGCACGGTTGGTAGCAGCTTCTAGCAAGGCATGCCGAACACCAAGCAGACTATGAAGCTGGTTAGCGAACCTGTACATCACACTTCCATTCCTTTTGCCACACGATATATGTTGTCGGGCTCAAGGCGAGTCTGTCATCCTTGTGCTAGCCCGACCTCTTTCTCGTTCCAGTGATGCCGACCACTATCCGGATTATCTCATAATCCTTGTGGCATGGCCATGCTTATCCTGGTCGGATCACACGAGGGGCCCAGAGTATATCTCTCCTGATCGGAGGGGCAAATCCCATCTTGCTCGACCACGTCTCGCAGCATGGGTCTGGACAAGCCCGAAACCTACCTTTGTAACTACCCAGTCACGGAGTAGCGTTGGTCGGCCCAAAGCAGGTCTGTCACCATCCCGAGTACATGCGTCAGCTCAGGTCTTAGGACATAGAACGTATGTTGTACTAGAGACTCACAGATGACATATCGCTGCGTCTCATAGTTGGGTCTGTCTGACTCAGACCTTATCTCGACTCGGATCCGACTACGTCGAATCCGACCAGATCCTTCCAAGTCCATATTATCCGGTTAGCATCCAATGCTCCATGGCTAGTGAGACCAAGCCATCGACCGTGTCATATGCTAGTCTAGTCGGCTGCGCGTCCACAGAGCCCTTTCGACTAGGGACCTTTTAGGACAGTCATCATACAATGCATAGTCCCACAAACAAGTCACGTACTTGCTGATACACATCATTGATAATGTCCAAGGACTATCTTTATTCATAAACACATAGGAAATATCATCATACATGATTGCCTCTAGGGCATATCTCCAACAGTCTCCCACTTGCACTAGAGTCAATCAAATAGACATCGAATGCCCATAGCTCTAACGTGCCCCTCATGCTTGGGTTGTGGAAGCGGCTTAGTCAACGGATCTGCAACATTTGCATCCGTGTGAATTTGCATAACTCTACATCACCATTCTTTACGATCTTTCGTATCAGGTGATATTTCCGATCTATGTGTCTGACCTTGTGGTGATTCCTCGGCTCCTTGGCTTGTGCGATGGCACCAGAATTATCACAATAAAGGTCCAACGGTTTTACCGAGGCTGGGAAAATACCAAGATCATCCAGGAAGTTCCGGATCCAAACACCTTCCTTCGCAGCTTCACAAGCCGCAATATATTCGGCTTCTGTGGTAGAATCGGCCACCGTATCTTGCTTGGAACTCATCCAGCTCACTGCTCCTCCGTTCATGACGTACACGAATCCGGACTGTGATCGACAATCATCTCTGTCGGTTTGGAAACTAGCATCGGCGTAACCCCTTACGACGAGCTCTTCCTCACCTCCATAAACTAGGAACATCTCTTTAGTCCTTTTCACATACTTCAAAATAGTCTTCACCGCTGCCCAGTGACTCTCACCTGGGTTGGCCTGGTATCTGCTTGTTAGGCTTATTGCAAAAGCAACATCAGGCCTTGTACATATCATGGCATACATGATGGATCCGATTGCCGAGGCATACGGAATCCTACTCATCCTGCTTCGCTCATCAGATGTCGAAGGACTCTGAGTCTCGCTTAGCCTTATACCATGTGAGAGTGGCAAGAACCCTTTCTTCGCCTCACTCATGTTGAACCGCTTCAACACTTTATCTATGTACGTGCTCTGGCTTAAGCCGAGCAGCCTCCTCGATCTATCTCTATAGATCTTAATGCCTAAAATGTACATTGCCTCACCAAGGTCCTTCATCGAAAACTTGCCATTCAATGACTCCTTGACCGAGTTCAGCATCGAAACATCATTTCCGATCAGTAGTATGTCATCCACATACAAGATCAAAAACACTATCGAGCTCCCACTTAACTTCTTGTATAAACAAGAGTCCTCTTCGCTTTTGATGAAACCGAAGACCAGTGACGACCTCATCAAAACGAATATTCCAGCTCCGAGATGCTTGCCTCAACCCATAAATGGATCTCTTGAGCTTGCATACCTTACTAGTGCTAGTCGGATCGACAAAACCCTCGGGCTGTATCATATACACGTCCTCGGTTAAATTTCCGTGAAGGAAAGCCGTCTTGACATCCATTTGCCATATCTCGTAATCGAAATATGCAGCTATAGCTAGTACGATCCTCACCGATTTCAGCATCGCTACTAGCGAGTAAGTCTCGTCATAGTCAATTCCTTGAACTTGTCCATAACCCTTAGCGACAAGCCGAGCTTTGTGGATCTGAACATTTCCATCCACATCGGTTTTCTTCTTAAAGACCCATTTGCAACCAATGGCCGTTACGCCAGGCGGCGGATCAACCAAGTCCCAGACTTGATTCTCATCCATGGACTTTAACTCGGATCTCATGGCCTCCAGCCATGCCTCAGAATCTAGGCTCACCATCGCTTCCGCATACGTGGCCGGCTCGTCGCTTTCTAGCAACAATACATCACGCACTCTGCGCAATCTTTCCGACCTCCGTGGCTCCGGTGCCGCTTCCACTACGGGTTCCCTGACTGACTCCGGTATGATCTGATCATCCGCCGAGCTGTCCCTGAGTGGTACTCAAATTTCTTCGAGTCGGACCGTCCTCCCACCGGCCTCCCGACTGAGAAACTCTTTCTCAAGGAAAACCCCGTTCCGAGCAACAAACACTTTGTTCTCTTCCCGGTTGTAGAAGCTATACCCCAAGGTTTCCCTCGGATATCCCACGAATATGCATTTATCCGACTTGGGTGTAAGCTTGTCTGGCATAAGTCGCTTGAAAATGCTTCACAACCCCAAATCTTTAGAAAAGACAAACTGGGACTCTTCCCGGTCCACATCTCATGTGGTGTCTTGTATACGGATTTTGATGGTACCCTGTTAAGTGTGAAAGCTACAGCTTCTAGAGCGTATCCCCAGAATGACAAGGGTAAATCCGATTTTCTCATCATAGATCGAACCATGTCCAACAAGGTACGATTCCTCCGTTCCGACACGCCGTTTCTCTGTGGCGTACCCGGAGGTGTGAGCTGAGGTACTATACCTCGTTTTTCAGATGATCATCAGACTCCTGGCTCATGTACTCACCTCCACGATCAGATCGTAGAAGCTTTATAGTCTTGCCGAGCTGATTCTGAACCTCGTTCTGAAACTCTTTGAACTTTTCAAAAGTTTCCGACTTGTGCCTCATCAAATAGATATATCCATATCTACTCAAGTCGTCAGTAAAAGTCACAAAGTACTGATAGCCGCCCCTGTCAGTTGTGCTTATTGGACCACACACATCACTGTGTATAAGCTCCAACAGCTCGGACGCCCTCTCGCAACTCTTTGCGAAAGGAGACTTAGTCATCTTGCCGAGCAAGCATGATTCACATGTCTCGAACGACCCGAAGTCGGACGAAGTTAGGAGCCCATCATCATGGAGCTTCTTCATGCGTTTCAGACTAATGTGTCCAAGCCGGCAATGCCAGAAGTATGTCGGATTTATCTCATTAGGCTTATGCCTCTTGACATTCACGTTATAGACCGGTTACTATTCCAGATTCAATATAAATAGCCCATCAACAATTGGTGCATAGCCGTGGAACATACCATTCAAATAAAACGAACAACCATTGTCCTTTAAATTGAATTCATAACCCTGACTCATCAAACATGAGGCAGAAATAATGTTCCGACTAACTGCAGGAATGTAATAACATTTATTCAATTCCAAAATAAATCCAGAAGGAAGCTGGAGCTGCATCGTGCCGACCTCCAACGCAGCAACTCTTGCTTTGTTGCCGACCCTGATGTTAATCTCCCCTTGTGCCACATGCCTAGTTCTTACCAGCCCCTGCATCGAGTTGCAAATATGAACAACCGATCCGGTATCAAATACCCAAGAGCTACTAGGTATGTCAGCAAGGTAAATGTCTATAACATATGCAACAAGTGTACCTTTGCCTAAAGCAGCATTCTCGGCCATCTTGCCATGCTCTGCAAGCCACTTGCTACAGTTCCTCTTCCAGTGACCGGTCTCCTTGCAATGATAGCAAATGGTCTTTGAGTCTGGTCCAGACTTCGGCGCAGCGGCGGAGGTTACCATCTCCGTTCCCTTTGCCTTAGCCTTTTGGACCAGCTCTTCTTGAACTTAGCCGATTTCTGTACCATCAACACTTGATGCATGCCTTTCTTAATATCCTGCTCTGCCACTTTGAGCATCCCATGCAATTCAGTGAGCTTCTTATCCATGCCATGCATATGATAGTTCGAGATGAACGTCCCATAGCTGGGCGGAAGAGAACCCAAAACTGCATTAGTAGCCAGCTCATCCAAGAGAGGGAAGCCCAACCGATCCAAAGCTTGCACATATCCGATCATCTTGATCACATGTGGGCTCAGTGGATCACCTTCCTTCAGCTTGCAATCCATCAAGGATCGCCAGACATTGAACCTTTCGGTCCTAGCCTGTGTTTGAAACATGCTCTTGAGACTCTCGATCATATCGTAAGCCTCAACATTTTCGAAATGTTGTTGCAAATCGGGCTCCATACAAGCCAGCATCAGACAGTTGATCCATCTTGATTCATCAACGAGTTTCTGGTAGGCATTCTTAGTTGTGGCATTAGCATTATCTGCAGGTTCCTCTGGAAGTGGATCCTCTCGAACATGTTCCTTTTTATCATGCTTGAGAACAATTCTCAGATTTCTATACCAGGTGGTAAAGTTTGTTCCATTCAGTTTATCCTTTTCCAGAATTGATTTCAATGCAAAGTTGGGTTGAGCAGGTGGTGCCATTGATCTACAACAGAAAATATGCAATCACTAAGCAATGTGTTTATGTAGAGTAATTCTATCCTTAACGAAAATACTCCCACTGAAGTTGGCATCCCTCCGCAAACTCTCAGTGATTCAGGATCCGACTAGCACATGCGACTAGTGAGCTTTAGCATCACTGTTAGACAACATGCCTATTCGGTAAGCAACTCCTTGCTATTCGTATCTCTATACGACTCCTGTCGGTCGGGAAGGTATCTCATACCCCGGCCCCAACCTTCTTTGCCCCAAGGCCCAAAACCATTTTGATAGCCTTGTCAAGTTAACCTGATGCAGTGCATGTCCGTGTCCGACACGAACCCTTCAGTTCAAGGACACCCAGCAGTACCTCAATTTTGTGAGCCCACTACTAGACGTACTTGACGTGTGAAGGTGCAACATCGGGGATGGCAATTCGCTTGATATTCATGAGGGATCTTTCTACCATTCTAACATGCATAGAAAACAAGAAGCATAACAATCACAAATAAACACATATTGTGAAATAGTATGGCTCGTTCATGGACGTTCTTCCAGGTAGGCTCCGACTCCGATGACCATCTAGGAACTCCATCTTGTTTTCACACCGGGACGCCAAGCCACCAACCGGATCTCTATTATCCAACTACTACAACTAGTAATGAATTTTACATAGAGTCACAAGTCGACACGCAGGTCGTTATACAATATAATGACAACACTTTGGCTCCTGCCGGCTGACAAACATGACACGCAGGCCATGTATAATTTACACACATGCATCACATACACATGAGCCATACTATTCACATCAAACCTGCAAAACAAAGTTATGCATAGAATCGCATTCTACTGGTTTGAGTGATCGTGTACGAAATACAAGGCGCTACGCACACGGCGGTCCCTCGCGGGTGCGGGCAGCGCCCGACGTTTTCGGAAATCACAGATCACATCTAAACTCCGATCATGCCGAATTCTCTGATCTGACCGATCTCATCGATCATCGCGAATCCGATTCGGATTTATGTTTCACTGTTAACCCCGATGGCGGATAACCGACCGGTAGGGGTAGATCGTGTCACGACCTCATCGATCCCGATTGACAGAAAACATAGCCTCATCGATCCCCATGTGCAGTTGATCTCATCAACCATGCACACAACCGATCTCAACGACGACAACAGATCTCATCTCCCGCCTCCACATATCTAATATGCATACGATCTGAATCCAAACCTATAACAGAGGCTCTGATACCACTGTTGGGTTCTACGGTAGGGTGCGTCGACTGCAAATTAAAATTTTCCTACGCGCAGAACAACCAGGAACATGCTATGGGAGATGGATCATAGTTCGTTACCACTAGACGCGCAGTGTCGTGCAGCGGAAGAAGAGTTGGGGCAGCGCGTTCGCGTGGATCATCTCCTCCTCGTCCGATCTCCCTCGAACAACCGGTCATCGGTTCCCACATACAGGTTCGCCGGAGCGGCGCAGGTGCACCGCCTCTAACGGTATCCGCGCGTGCAGGAGGAACATCGTGCGGCGGACTGCTAGGTCCGATCACACAACCGGTGGCAAGTGGAGGCGGCTATTCGCAACACATGCAAACCCTAATGACAGCGCCGAAGCGATCAACCGCATGAGTGTGCCGCACCTCCACTTTATATAGGCGTCCGTCGCGGGCTCAGCACTTGGGCCTCGCACGGACCCTAAAGCCCATAAGTCTACTCGGCCACAATCCGAATACAGGTCGGATCACATCCGACCAGTGTCCTCGGATCCGAACTCGTAGGTTCCTTCCCTTAGGCGCGCGACCCCTTAGGTTCAAGTCGGCTTGGTCACAGTTCGGATCACCTCCGAATTGCACGGTTGGTAGCGGCCTCTAGCAAGGCATGCCAAACACCAAGCAGACTATGAAGCTGGTTAGCGAACCTGTACATCACACTTCCATTCCTTTTGCCACACGATATATGTTGTCGAGCTCAAGGTGAGTCTGTCATCCTTGTGCTAGCCCGACCTCTTTCTCGTTCCAGTGATGCCGACCACTATCCGGATTATCTCATAATCCTGGTCGCATGGCCATGCTTATCCTGGTCGGATCACACGAGGGGCCCAGAGTATATCTCTCCTGATTGGAGGGGCAAATCCCATCTTGCTCGACCACGTCTCGCATCATGGGTCTGGACAAGCCCGAAACCTACCTTTCTAACTACCCAGTCACGAAGTAGCGTTTGGTCGGCCCAAAGAAAGTCTGTCACCATCCCGAGTACATGCGTCAGCTTAGGTCTTAGGACATAGAACGTATGTTGTACTAGAGACTCACAGATGACATATCGCTGCGTCTCATAGTTGGGTCTGTCCAACTCGGACCTTATCTCGACTCGGATCCGACTACGTCAAATCCGATCAGATCCTTCCGTGTCCATATTATCCGGTTAGCATCCAATGCTCCATGGCTAGTGAGACCAAGCCATCGACCGTGTCATATGCTAGTCTAGTCGGCTGCACATCCACACAGCCCTTTCGACTAGGGACCTTTTAGGACAGCCATCATACAATGCATAGTACCACAAACAAGTCACGTACTTGCTGATACACATCATTGATAATGTCCAAGGACTATCTTTATTCATAAACACATAGGAAATATCATCATACATGATTGCCTCTAGGGCATATCTCCAACAGCCACATCTCCTGCCTTTCAATCCTTTTGTTGCCTCGCCCGCTGCCAGAGATGAGGTCCGGGCTAAGAGCATCTCCAGCCGCACTCCAAACAGCCCCCCAAGGTGCCTTTTTTTCGCCGGTGCAAAAAATATTCCCTAGTTGCGCCCCCAGGATGTCGAATTGCACCGGTTCGGCCCATTTTTGGCCCGACGATCCTAGTCCGAACGCACCGCACTGGGGGGCACTTGGGGGCTCCGGTGGAAGGAAAAGTGGCACGTGGGCCACCGCTGTCATGTGAGAAACGCCTTTTCCCCACCCAAATTTGATCCACATGCGGCAGATCGACACTTCCCCTTTCACCGCCGTGCCGATACCGGCGCAACCCCCTGCCCACAGCCGCTGCTCCACCGCTAGAAAGGCCATTTCCCTACTGGAAAGAGAGGGTTTCGCCGCGACAGCCTCCATCCCTCTTCTGGCCGAGCTTTCTAGGACTCCTACGACGCAGGCGAGGATACCGGCGGTTGCCCAACCACTATGCCCATGAGGTGTTCGGCGATTTGCCTGTTCAGCGATGGACTCTAACCACAAGGAGGCGTTCACGGCTCCGATGGAGGATGTAGCCGAGGTCGACACCAACGACGAACATCACCTCATGATCCTCGCCGCTCTGGTCGGCCTGTTCGCGAATAATGCAAAGCCGCGGCGAGGTGGCTCGGTGTCGGGCCACCGCAAGAGCAAGCAGAGGCATCGAATGGAGGGCTATTGCTTGCTCTACACCGACTACTTCACTGACGCTCCACTACACAACGAGAAAGTATTTCGGCTCCGTTATCGGATGAGCTGGAAGCTCTTCCTCAAGATTGTGAATGCCATCTGGGAGTTCGATAGCTACTTCATTTGCAAGAAGGATTGCATTGGCAACGCTGAATTTGAGTTGGAACTCGATGGCTGGGGGGAGGGGCGAACTTGGGGGTCGGCTGGGAATCGGAGCCCCCCATGCCAAAAATAGCGCCGACAAGCCACCAAGAGGCGCTATTTTCTGACTAAAAACACCCTTGGGGGCCGAGGGACTGGAGATGCTCTAAGTCCCGGCACTGGTCGATAAGGGCGGCGAGGAGATCTCTGGTCATGTTGCCTTTGACAGCGAGATGCGATCTATCAGCAATGATTTAAGACAGTGGGCATGGTTGTGTAGTGATGGCGTTGTTGTTACCGGCTTGTTGACGGTCTCTGGTGGCGAGGCATCGGTGAATGTGATCCCATCTGTAGGAACGCGGATGAGGGCGGTGACCTTCTGTGTCCCAATGAGTCGCTCATCCGCTCGGGAGCACAGATGGGGTCGTGGTCCTACTGCTGGAAGTGCAATCATTGCTCTTAATCCTATTTTTTGATATTGATGACACTATACTTATACTCCCTCATTTCCGGTTTATAGGGCTCAATTCAAAAATCTCACCAACCAAGGTAGATGGTGAGTGGTGGAATAATTTTTGTAATTTGCAAAAGCACCCAATTAATGCTCTTTTTTTCCTCAAAAATTTATGTTTACCAATGTATTAATTGCAATGCATGCATGCATAAAGTACATGCATTGGTCAATTTTCTCTTAATACTTGCATGTAATTATTTAATGCACCTTGGAATCTGAACTTGTGATGGGGAACAACCAAATTGAGCCTTATAAAATGGAAAAACTAAGATTTTGAGATAAGCCCTATAAACCAGAAAGGAGGGAGTAGGGGACTAATGTTTACTAAGTAAATCTACATGTTTAGTAAGTAAATCTATAGGTTTCAGTCTCTTTGTGTCTCGATTATAAACTCCCAAAATGTTAATGACTCAAGACATGTTCGACAACGATGAGAAGCACAACCTTTTCCTTTTGTTTTTCTTAAGTTATAGTCATCCCACACTATTAAGAGGAGATCAAAGTGGTTTGTGAAGAATTTGGTCAGCTCACAATCATAAGAACTTGCAATTCCTAGTAAAAGTCCAATACTAAAAGCCCGGCGAAATCCTATATCCAAAACATGCAAAGGAGATAAAACAACATGTGGCCGATCGTACTGTCCGGGTACAATATGTGGAGGCACCTGAGAGCCGAGATCTCAAAATGCCGGTTGGGCTGTCTAATGACTGTCCGGGCAGCTAGACTGTCTAGGCCAAAACAGGACGGAATGTTCGACCGAGTTACCGAAGACCTGCTGGCTCTACATCTCTAGTAGCTAGATCGTCGGTGCACATTTTGGTCGGGCTATCCGGCGGTATGATCTCTGCACTAAAATGACTAGTTTGGTCCAGGCTATATATGCCCCTTCATCACTTTTTGGAGGGGTTTACCAACACAAACATGGAGCCCTATATCTGAGAGATGGCCCCCTCTCACTTCCCCACACTAAATCAAAGATTTCTTGAGAGACATTTCAACCAAGAATAGATCCACTCCTCTCTATTTTGACCGAACCAATTTGTTATTAGAGCAAGTCTTGAGTATTTCCCCTTTGTTCTTGTTACTATTGGAGATTGGAGGCTCATAGGCGGTGATACATCCATTTTTTGTCACTATTTCTTGGTATAAATTGCTCATAATTATCCATGTTTTGCATATTATCACATCATTATTATGATTGTTTTCTGTTAATTTGCATGATGCAACGGAGGAGGATAATTTGCCGGAAAGTAGCAGAAAAGCACCAAAACAATGACCGATGAAGATTTTTTTTTCTGAAACCAGATTTTTTTATTTAGAAAGAATAGAATTAGAAGTTTCTCATGGGAAGAGAGTCAGGGGCACTGAGATGGGCTAGGAAGCCTCCTATGGGCCCCAGGTGGACAACCTCCTTGACGTGACACCATGACATGTGGGAGCCATGGGACACGCCTCCAGGTCAACCCGATACCCTTAGTCCTATTTTACCCTAAAACTCACCTCTAAATTTATGGGGTTTCCCCTTGCCATCTTCGAGGCGGAAACAGAGCACAACACTTTTTTCTCACAGAGGGGTGGTCTTCCTTGATCCTTTTCCTTTGGGTTGGGGAATTCGAAGCCATCGACATCACCAACACTATGTTCATTGTGGGGATCGTCATAACCATCTTCATCATCACCAGCATCATCTCCATCATCATCCATCTGCATCCCTACTTTTTAAAATATGAACTATTGCCTCATATATGTTGCTGAGATCTCTTCTTGGTGTTAATTGATGCTTAGTGGTTTATATTGGCAAAAAATTGCATGTTCGGATTGTTTACCCTATTATTACCCAATTGATTATGATTCATATGATGTCTTGTGAGTGATCCGTTATATTCTTGAGGACTTGCAGCAAACCATGTTTCCATTAACTATGTGAAATTTAGAAAAGTTTAATGTTTCTATTTTGAGAATTTTAACATGGTCCCTCTTACCTCCTATTCCAAATGGGAGGTAAGAAGGTAAGAGTTACTCATATATGCCCATTACTTTAGGAGGGACCATGTTAAAACGGCTTATTGATATTAGCTTGTGTTGTTATTTTCTAGTGGTGATATGTGAACATCGATTGCATATCACTTCTCCTTTATGGACCTAGAGAAGAGGATTATGTAATAAGGTTGCTTAGGATGGGTGGCCGGAGTGAGATATATTATTGTGCCTTGAGTTTTTGAATTATTTCATGAGCAGTAATCATGGATCCTAGAATTGGTATGATTAGATTGTATCTTCATTATTCTCCTATATTTGAGGATGCTTGCATGAAGGGCTAAATCATAAGTGTGTATTTTTCTCAAGTAACAACAATACATAAGTTTAGGCTCCACCATACAACACTTATAAAAACAATGAAAGCTAAAATCAACAGAAATAGGCAAAAAGAACTATGTGAAATTTTTGTCGTCCTTGAGAATGCTTTAAACCATATAAATCATACTCCCTCTCTTACATATTAATTGTTGTTGCTTGATCGGAGGGAGTACAATTGGCTTTTCATTAGCATAATTAAGGATTGTTCGGTAAGGAAATGTAAGGGATATTAAGGCCTCCTTTAAATAGAGAAACAGAACAAAGCATTAACACATAGTGAATACATGAACTCCTGAAACTACGGCAATCACCGAAAATAATCTCAATTATTGTCACCTTGGGGTATGCGGATCATAACACGTAATAGGTGCATACAACTTGCAAGATTGGATCAAGAACTCAAATATATTCATGAACATAAAGGGTTTAGATCTGAAATCATGGCACTCGGGCCCTAGTGACAAGCATTAAGCATAGAAAAGTCATAGCAATATCAATCTCAGAACATAGTGGATACTAGGGATCAAGCCCTAACAAAACTAACTTGATTACATGACAAATCTCATCCAACCCATAACCGTCCAGCAAGCCTACGAAGGAATTACTCACTCCCGGTGGTGAGCATCATGGAGTTGTTGATGGAGGATGGTTGATGATGACGATGACATAAGATCCCCCTCTCCGGAGCCCCGAACGGACTCCAGATCAGCCCTCCCAATGAAGAACAGGAGGTGGCGGCAACTCCGTATCGTAAAATGCAATGATTCGTTCTCTCTGATTTTTTTCTGGACGAATATGGAGTTGGAGTTAGAGTTGCCGGAGTTGGCACGGGCCGACAAGTCTGCCAGGCACGGCCTGGGGTGGGCGCGCCCCCGGGGCTTGTGGTGCCTAGGTGCCCCCCTCTAGTAACTTTCTTCGCCAGTATTTTTATATATTCTGAAAAATAATCTCCGTAAAGTTTTAGCCTAATCCGAGAACTTCTATTTCTGCACAAAAGTAACACCATGGCAATTCTGCTTAAAACATCGTCAGTCTAGGTTAGTTCCATTCAAATCATTCAAATTAGAGTCCAAAACAAGAGCAAAAGTGTTTCGAAAAGTAGATATGTTTGGGACGTATCATAGGGGCAACTTGTTGGGCTCCCAAGTGGAGGAGTTTTTAGCACGTGTCAAGCTCCCCTTGGTGAGAAACCAATGTATTAATTCGTGCAGGTACCGATGTCATAGAATAGTCGAATACTCTTCAACACAAATAAAACTTCACTTGCGCCCCCGACAATGATATCAAGGGTTGTTAATACTTGCTAGTCTTGCTACGGGCACAAGGTAATTGAAAGATATGGTGTTAGACAATATTTTTGTATTTTCACAAGAAAACATCATGTAGAAGTTGTTGGTGTTGGGGAACGTAGCATGCAATTTCAAAAAATTTCCAACGATCATGCAAGATCTATCTAGGAGATGTATAAAAACGAGAGGGGGAGAGTGTGTCCATGTACCATTGTAGACCAAAAGTGGAATCTTTATGTTAATGCGGTTGATGTAGTCGAACGTCTTCACGATCCAACCGATCCAAGTACCGAAAGTACGACACCTCCGTGTTCAGCACACGTTCAGCTCGATGACGTCCCTCGAGCTCTTGATCTAGTAGAGGGTCAAGGGAGAGTTCTGTCAGCACGACGGCGTGACGACGGTGTTGCTGATGTGATCCGCGCAGGGCTTCGCCTAAGCACTACGACAATATGACCGAGGTGGTAAACTGTGGAGGGGGGCACCGCACACGGCTAAGAGAATAACTATCGTACCTTTGCGGTGCCCCCTGGCCACGTATATAAAGGAGGGGGGAGAGAGGCTGGCGGCCAGGAGGGGCGCGCCATGGGGGGAGTCCTACTTGGACTCCTAGTCCTAGTAGGATTCGCCCCCCCTTTTCTCCTTTCTTCCACCGGAGGGAATAGGAAGGAGAGGGAGAGGGAAAGGGAAGGGGGCGCCGCCCCCTCCTCCTTGTCCTATTCGGAATCCCAAGGAGTGGGGCGCGCGGCCACCCCCACGGTCTTCCCTCTTTCAATCTTAGGCCCATGTTGGCCCAATACTTCCCCTGGGGGGGGGGGGTTCTGGTAACCCTTCGGTACTCCAGAAAAATACCTGAATCACTCGGAACCATTCCGATGTCCGAATACTACCTTCCAATATATGAATCTTTACCTCTTGACCATTTCGAGACTCCTCGTCATGTCCGTGATCTCATTCGGGACTCCGAACAAATTTCGGTCACCAAAACACATAACTCATAATAGAAATCGTCATCGAACGTTGAGCGTGCGGACCCTACGGGTTCGAGAACTATGTAGACATGACCGAGACACATCTCCGGTCAATAACCAATAGCAGAACCTGGATGCTCATATTAGCTCCTACATATTCTACAAAGATCTTTATCGTCCAAACCGCATAACAACATACGTTATTCCCTTTGTCATCGGTATGTTACTTGCCCAAGATTCGATCATCAGTATCATCATACCTAGTTCAATCTCGTTACCGGCAAGTCTCTTTACTCGTTCCGTAATGCATCATCCTTTAACTAACTGATTAGTCACATTGCTTGCAAGGCTTATAGTGATGTGCATTACCGAGAGGGCCCAGAGATACCTCTCCGATACTCAGAGTGACAAATCCTACTCTTGATCTATGCCAACCCAACAAACAGCTTCGGAGACACCTGTAGAGCATCTTTATAGTCACCCAGTTACGTTGTGATGTTTGATAGCACACAAGGTGTTCCTCCGGTATTAGGGAGTTGCATAATCTCATAGTCAGAGGAATATGTATGAGTCATGAAGAAAGCAATAGCAATAAAACTTAACGATCATTATGCTAAGCTAACGGATGGGTCCATCACATCATTCTCCTAATGATGTGATCCCGTTCATCAAATGACAACACATGTCTATGGTTAGGAAACTTAACCATCTTTGATTAACGAGCTAGTCAAGTAGAGGCATACTAGGGACACTTTGTTTTATCTATGTATTCTCACATGTATCAAGTTTCCGGTTAATACAATTCTAGCATGAATAATAAACATTTATCATGATATAAGGAAATATAAATAACAACTTTATTATTGCCTCTAGGGCATATTTCCTTCAGTCTCCCACTTGCACTAGAGTCAATAATCTAGTTCACATCGTCATGTGATTTAACACTAATAGTTCACATCGCCATGTGACCAACACCCAAAGGGTTTACTAGAGTCAATAATCTAGTTCACCTCGCCATATGATTAACACCCAAAGAGTACTAAGGTGTGATCATGTTTTGCTTGTGAGAGAAGCTTAGTCAACGGGTCTGCCACATTCAGATCCGTATGTATTTCGCAAATTTTTATGTCTACAATGCTCTGCATTGAGCTACTCTAGCTAATTGCTCCCACTTTCAATGTGTATCCAGATTGAGATTCTGAGTCATCTGGATTAATGTTAAAGCTTGCATCGACATAACTCTTTTACGACAAACTCTTTAGCAACTCCATAACCGAGAAACATTTCCTTAGTCCTCTTAGGTAACTAAGGATAATTTTGACCGCTGTCCAGTGATCCACTCCTGGATCACTATTGTACCCTCTTGCCAAACTCATGGTGAGGTACACAATAGGTCTGGTACACAACATAGCATACTTTATAGAACTTATGACTGAGGCATAGGGAATGACTTTCATTCTCTTTCTATTTTCTGCAGTGGTCTGGTTTTGAGTCTTACTCAACTTCACACCTTGCAACATAGGCAAGAACTCCTTCTTTGATTGTTCCATTTTGAACTACTTCAATATCTTGTCAAGGTATGTGCTCATTGAAAAATCTTATCAAGCGTCTTGATCTATCTCTATAGATCTTGATGCTCAATATGTAAGCAGCTTCACCGAGGTCTTTCTTTGAAAAACTCGTTTCAAACACTCCTTTATGCTTTCCAGAAAAATCTACATCATTTCCGATCAACAATATGTCATTCACATATACTTATCAGAAAGGCTGTAGTGCTCCCACTCACTTTCTGGTAAATACAGGCTTCTCCAAAAGTCTGTATAAAACCATATGCTTTGATCACACTATCAAAGCGTATATTACAACTCCGAGAGGCTTGCACCAGTCCATAAATGGTTCGCTGGAGCTTGCACACTTTGTTAGCACCTTTAGGATTGACAAAACCTTCTGGTTGCATCATATACAACTCTTCTTTAAGAAATCCATTAAGGAATGCAGTTTTGACATCCATTTGCCAAATTTCATAATCATAAAATGCGGCAATTATTAACATGATTCGGACAGACTTAAGCATCGCTACGAGTGAGAAAATCTCATCATAGTCAACACCTTGAACTTGTCAAAAACCTTTTGCGACAAGTCGAGCTTTGTAGATAGTAACACTACCATCAGCATCCATCTTCCTCTTGAAGATCCATTTATTCTCTATGGCTCGCCGATCATCGGGCAAGTCAACTAAAGTCCACACTTTGTTCTCATACATGGATCCCATCTCAGATTTCATGGCCTCAAGCCATTTCGCGGAATCTGGGCTCATCATCGCTTCCACATAGTTCATAGGTTCGTCATGGTCTAGTAATATGACTTCCAGAACAGGGTTACCGTGCCACTCTGGTGCGGAACGTACTCCGGTTGACCTACGAGGTTCGGTAGTAACTTGATCTGAAGTTTCATGATCATCATCATTAACTTCCTCACTAATTGGTGTAGGCATCACTAGAACTGATTTCTGTGATGAACTACTTTCTAATTCAGGAGAAGGCACAATTACCTCATCAAGTTCTACTTTCCTCCCACTCACTTCTTTCAAGAGA
Source organism: Triticum aestivum (assembly GCF_018294505.1). Classification (NCBI taxonomy): domain Eukaryota; kingdom Viridiplantae; phylum Streptophyta; class Magnoliopsida; order Poales; family Poaceae; genus Triticum; species Triticum aestivum. The sequence goes on along the minus strand of NC_057814.1, from coordinate 426,502,382 downwards.
AACTCCTTCTCTAGAAAGGATCCATTCTTAGCAACAAAGATCTTGCCTTCGGATATGTGATAGAAGGTATACCCAACAGTTTCTTTTGGTATCCTATGAAGACGCACCTCTCCGATTTGGGTTCGAGCTTATCAGGCTGAAACTTTTTCACATAAGCATCGCAACCCCAAACTTTAAGAAACGACAGCTTTGGTTTCTTGCCAAACCATAGTTCATACGGTGTCGTCTCAATGGATTTAGACGGTGTCCTATTAAACATGAATGCAGCTGTCTCTAATGCATAACCCCAAAATGATAGTGGTAAATCGGTAAGAGACATCATAGATCGCACCATATCTAATAAAGTACGGTTACGATGTTCGGACACACCATTACGCTGTGGTGTTCCAGGTGGCGTGAGTTGCGAAACTATTCCGCATTGTTTCTAATGAAGACCAAACTCGTAACTCAAATATTCGCCTCCGCGATCAGATCGTAGAAACTTTATTTTCTTGTTACGATTATTTTCCACTTCACTCTAAAATTCTTTGAACTTTTCAAATGTTTCAGACTTATGTTTCATTAAGTAGATATACCCATATCTGCTCAAATCATCTGTGAAGGTCAGAAAATAACGATACCCGCCGCGAGCCTCAACACTCATCGGACCGCATACATCAGTATGTACTATTTCCAATAAGTCAGTGGCTTGCTCCGTTGTTCCGAAGAACGGAGTTTTAGTCATCTTGCCCATGAGGCATGGTTCTCAAGTATCAAGAGATTCCAAAAGCCCATCAACATGGAGTTTCTTCATGCGCTTTACACCAATATGACCTAAACGGCAGTGTCACAAATAAGTTGCACTATCATTATTAACTTTGCATCTTTTGGCTTCAATATTATGAATATGTGTATCACTACGATCGAGATTCAATAAACCATTTATATTGGGTGTATGACCATAGAAGGTATTATTCATGTAAACAGAACAACTCTGACTTAAATGAATAACCGTATTGCAATAAACATGATCCAATCATATTCATGCTAAACGCAAACACCAAATAACATTTATTTAGGTTCAACACTAATCCCGAAGGTAGAGGGAGTATGCGATGGTGAGCTTATCAACCTTTGAATCTCTTACAATGCATATCGTCATTTTGCCCTCAACTAGTCTCTGTTCATTTTGTAAGTCCTGTTTCGAGTTACTAATCTTAGCAACTGAACCGATATCAAATACCTAGGGGTTACTATGAACACTAGTAAATTAAACATCAATAATCTGTATATCAAATATACCTTTGTTCACTTTGCCATCCTTCTTATCCGCCAAATGTTTGGGGCAGTTTCGCTTCCAGTGACCATTTCCTTTGCAGTAGAAGCACTCAGTTTCAGGCTTAGGTCCAGACTTGGGCTTCTTCCCGGGAGCAGCAACTTGCTTGCTTTTTTTTCTTGAAGTCCCTCTTCTTCCCTTTGCCCTTTTTCTTGAAACTAGTGGTCTTGTTAACCATCAACACTTGATGCTCTTTCTTGATTTCTACCTCCGCAGCCTTTGGCATTGCGAAGAGCTCGAGAATTGTCTTGTTCATCCCTTGCATATTATAGTTCATCACCAAGTTCTAGTAACTTGGTGATAGTGACTAGAGAACTTTGTCAATCACTATCTTATCTGGAGGATTAACTCCCACTTGATTCAAGAAATTGTAGTACCCAGACAATCTGAGCACATGCTCACTGGTTGAGCTATTCTCCTCCAACTTGTAGGCAAAGTACTGTCAGAGGTCTCATACCTCTCGACACGGGCATGAGTCTGAAATACTAATTTCAACTCTTGGAACATCTCATATGCTCCATGGCGTTCAAAACGTTTTTGAAGTCCCGGTTTTAAGCCCTAAAGCATGGTGCACTAAACTATCAAGTAGTCATCATGTCGACCTTGCCAAACATTCATAACGTCTGCATCTGCTCCTACAATAGGTCTGTCACCTAGCGGTGCATCAAGGACATAATTCTTCGGTGCATCAACGAGGATAATCCTCAGATCACAGACCCAGTCCGCATCATTGCTACTATCAGCTTTCAACTTAGTTTTCTCTAGGAACATATAAAAAATAAACGGGGAGCTATATCGCGAGCTATTGATCTATGACACAATTTAAAAATACTATTAGGACTAAGTTCATGATAAATTAAGTTCAATAAGCATATTACTTAAGAACTCCCACTTAGATAGACATCCCTCTAGTCATCTAAATGATCACGTGATCCATATCAACTAAACCATGTCCGATCATCACGTGAGATGGAGTAGTTTTCAATGGCGAGCATCTCTATGTTGATCATATATACTATATGATTCACGTTCGACCTTTCGGTCTGAGTGTTCCGAGGCCATATCTGCATATGCTAGGCTCGTCAAGTCTAACCCGAGTATTCTGCACGTGCAAAACTGGCTTGCACCTGTTGTACGTGAACGTAGAGCTTATCACACCCGATCATCACGTGGTGTTTCGGCACGACGAACTGTAGCAACGGTGCATACTCAGGTAGAACACTTATACCTTGGAATTTAGTGAGGGATCATCTTATAATGCTACCGCCGTACTAAGAAAAATAAGATGCATAGAGGATAAACATCACATGCAATCAAAATATGTGATATGATATGGCCATCATCATCTTGTGCCTTTGATCTCATTTCCAAAGCACCGTCATGATCTCCATCATCACCGGCTTGACACCTTGATCTCCATCGTAGCGTCGTTGTCGTCTCGCCAACTATTGCTTCTACGACTATCGCTACCGCTTAGTGATAAAGTAAAGCAATTACATGGTGATTGCATTTCATACAATAAAGCGACAACCATAAGGCTCCTGCCAGTTGCCGATAACTTTTACAAAACATGATCATCTCATACAAAAATTTATATCTCATCATGTCTTGACCATATCACATCACAACACGCCCTGCAAAAACAAGTTAGACGTCCTCTACTTTGTTGTTGCAAGTTTTACGTGGCTGCTACGGGCTTCTACCAAGAACCGTTCTTACCTACATATCAAAACCACAACGATTTTTTGTCAAGTGTGCTGTTTTAACCTTCAACAAGGACTGGCCGTAGTCAAACTTGATTCAACTAAAGTTGGAGAAACAGACACCCGCCAGCCACCTGTGTGCAAAGCACGTTGGTAGAACCAGTCTCATGAACGCGGTCATGTAATGTCGGTCCGGGCCACTTCGTCCAACAATACCGCCGAATCAAAGTAAGACATTGGTGGTAAGCAGTATGACTATTATCGCCCACAACTCTTTGTGTTCTACTCGTGCATATCATCTACGCATAGACCTGGCTCGGATGCCACTGTTGGAAAACGTAGCATGCAATTTCAAAAAATTTCCTACGATCACGCAAGAACTATCTAGGAGATGTATAGCAATGAGAGGGGGAGAGTGTGTCCACGTACCCTTGTAGACCGAAAGCGGAAGCGTTATGTTAACGCGGTTGATGTAGTCGAACGTCTTCACGGTCCAACCGATCCAAGTACCGAACGTACGGCACCTACGTGTTCAGCACACGTTCAGCTCGATGACGTCCCTCGAGCTCTTGATCTAGTAGAGATTTGAAGGAGAGTTCCGTCAGCACGACGGCGTGCCGATGGTGTTGGTGATGTGATCCGCGCAGGGCTTCGCCTAAGCACTAAGACAATATGACCGAGGTGGTAAACCGTGGAAGGGGGCTCCGCACACGGCTAAGAGAATAACTGTTGTACCTTTTGGGTGCCCCTGGCCACGTATATAAATGCGGGGGGAGAGAGGCCGGCGGCCAGGAGGGGCGCGCCATGGGGGGAGTCCTACTTGGACTCCTAGTCCAAGTACGATTGCCACCCCTTTTTCCTTTCTTCCACCGGAGGGAATTGGAAGGAGAGGGAGAGGGAAAGGGAAGGGGGCGCCCCCCTCCTCCTTGTCCTATTCGGACTCCCAAGGAGGGGAGCGCGTGGCCACCCCCCACGGGCTTCCCTCTTTCTCCCTTAGGCTCATGTTGGCCCAATACTTCCCCGAGGGGTTCCGGTAACCCTTCGGTACTCCGGAAAAATACCCGAATGACTCGGAATCATTCCGATGTCCGAATACTACCTTCCAATATATGAATATTTACCTCTCGACCATTTCGAGAATCCTTGTCATGTCTGTGATCTCATCCGGGACTCCGAACAAACTTCGGTCACCAAAACACATAACTCATAATACAAATCATCATCGAACATTAAGTGTGCGGACCCTACGGGTTTGAGAACTATGTAGACATGACCGAGACACATCTCCGGTCAATAACCAATAGCGGAACCTGGATGCTCATATTGGCTCCTACATATTCTACGAAGATATTTATCGCTCAAACCGCATTACAACATACGGTATTCCCTTTGTCATCAGTATGTTACCTGCCCAAGATTCGATCGTTGGTATCATCATACCTAGTTCAATCTCGTTACCGGCAAGTCACTTTACTCGTTCCGTAATGCACCATCCCATAACTAACTCATTAGTCACATTGCTTGCAAGGCTTATAGTGATGTGCATTACCGAGAGGGCCCAGAGATTCCTCTCCGATACTCGGAGTGACAAATCCTAATCTTGATCTATGCCAACCCAACAAACACCTTCGGACACACCTGTAGAGCATCTTTATAATCACCCAGTTACGTTGTGACGTTTGATAGCACACAAGGTGTTTCTCCGGTATTCGGGAGTTGCATAATCTCATAGTCAGAGGAATATGTATAAGTCATGAAGAAAGCAATAGCAATAAAACTTAACGATCATTATGCTAAGCTAACGGATGGGTCTTGTCCATCACATCATTCTCCTAATGATGTGATCCCATTCATCAAATGACAACGCATGTCCATGGTTGGGAAACTTAACCATCTTTGATTAACGAGCTAGTCAAGTAGAGGCATACTGGGGATACTTTGTTTTGTCTATGTATTCACACATGTATGAAGTTTCCAGTTAATACAATTCTAGTATGAATAATAAACATTTATCATGATATAAGGAAATATAAATAACAACTTTATTATTGCCTCTAGGGCATATTCCTTTCAGTTGGAAGGTAATTCTTATGCTAAAACTGGACCCAGGTTCGTAGGTTCACCAAGTGTAACTCTCCAATACATAAAAGAGTGGTAAGTAACATAATCATGTGAAAAAGTGCATAATGAAATATCTCATGTTCATGCTAGACATATGAATGTGTTAATTTTCCATAGGCAGTATGTCAGTAATACTTTTAGACCAAGATAACATCTACATATTATAGCTAAATAGTATGTCCATAGGTCGAGATCCCTCTACACCATCTGGACATTAATTGTGAACATATGTAATTGATTTGAGCAAAATGGCATACTACTGTGTTTATGGTATTTCAATTAACTCTCTAAAAAATCTTAACCCTTAGTGGCAACAATTCTAATACATGCATTTTTTCACTTTCAGTAATTGTGGTAGATTACTTACAAGATTGAACCCAACTAGCTCACACCTCTCCCACTACTGGTTATTGATCTACAGCGACCAAGTGTAAACAGGAAACAAGAGAGAATTATACATGTATAGATCAAACAAGATGGCATGCATGAATTTGAACATAAAGAAATAATTCATCACATGATCAACGACACAGCTATGAATTCAGCAAATTAACCATAATCATGTTGGGAAGCTCTATGGCTCTTGAATTGAATATATAACAAATCAAGATGGATACATTAGAAAATTGGCCACTGTCATGAACCCGTATTCCAGGGGGTGGACTACTCGTGCCTCTTCTTGGAGCACGAGGGTCGAGGTTGGTGATGATGAAGATGGCTTCCTCCTCTGGCAGAGTTTTGGGTCACGGCCGAAAATGAAGATCACCAAGGACTCTCAGTGTGGCAGCGATGGGAAAATTCTTGATATTTAGGGTAGGAGTTTCTAGAAATATATAGACCATCGGGCACCCAAGGCCACTTGGGGGTGCCCACAGGTCGTAGGCGCCCATATAAGGTCGACGCCTCCATGTGGCGCCTACACCGCTTGGGGCCCACCAAGGGTTGGGTCTTGGCTCCCTAGTCCTCTTCTGACATGAAACTATAAGACCCTTTTTCTTGAACTTTTTCTATGGTGTTTTCCTGAAATGCTAAAATACCAAAAATAGGACCAAATTCTCGGCAATGGATTAATATGTTAGTCCAATAAAAAAGTATACCCAAAGTGTATGTAATTGATAACAATGTAGCATGAATCATAAAAAAATATAGACATGTTTGTGACGTACCATAGCCACAAAACATAGTGGTCCGAGCATGCACATGTACATGCCTTACCCCCCATCGAGTACACTATGGCCTAGTCTCATGCAACGAGTGCCCGATCGAGCCTCACTCTTGTATATGTCCCACTACAACCTTAGTCTCCCATGTCCAGTCGGCTCTAGTGTAGCCCAGGTCTACGAGATCACATGCATATACTGCCTCCGGGTACTAACATTTCATGCCTTGACCTGGTCCCCGCACTTGCATATTCTTCCTGATATAAAACCTCATTGAAGTTATTATGCGAAACCATGGAAGCTCTGATTCAGCTTTTATACCCTTCAAAAGATCCCATGTCATGTACCTCTCTCTTATGTCTGCTTTCCCACACATATGGATAATCCTCCACGGGAGCTTATCACACATTCTAACTTCTCCGTCTTTATGTTCTAGTGTGAATCGGATCAGCTTGAAGTCATCTGTGTTCTCCTGGAAAATCCCAAGTCATCCACTTCTATCATCTCTATCCACTTCAAAACACCCAACAAATCCCAACCTTCTTGTCATACCTTCAACCCTTCTATTTGAAATTTCCATTTGCAACACATAAAATAAACGAGGGCAAAATCCCTCGCAAGATTATGAATTTCCCAAATTGTGGCGACATTGCAAAGTCCACAACAATTCCAACATAGTGTTATCATTATTCTCGGGGGTTCCTCTCGAATTAGACTGTCGATGATGATATTGTGTTGCTTCCATCTTTCAGAATTTTTGATCTCTTAGGATTTTGTTTCCTTGGTGACTCATAAACCGAGGGAGTATACCAAGAGGTGTCGAGCCATAAGCACTAATTTCCTTGCCGGTCTCGCTCCCCAATGCACCAGATAGATCCTATTCTTTTCTTGTCGAGGGCACTAAGGCCTCTCCACCTACTTACTTCTCCTCTTACACATGTTTCAAAGGGTTGGTGGATGTATCATGTATATCTTTATCCACATTAAGTTTTGCGTCCTTAGAGGACCTTTGGTCGAGCTATGAACCCCCTTCCTCCTGTTGTCATCTACCACTTCCTCCCATACTCACCCTTCCCCCCTTAGGCGCCCTCTGCTGGTATTGCGGATATGGATCCACTTTAATCTAAGTGATATCCATGACCCATACAACTTGTCCATATCCTCCCACACTCCATCTCCGCACTCCTCATGATTATGTCGCATCAACACAAAAATCTTGCAGAAAAACTATACCTTTTCATACTTGACTGGTCGCTTCTTCCTTCCTTCACCAATGATATCCAGTGGTACCACTACAAAAAAGACACATCCGTGACATTTTGACCCGAACGAATTTTTTTCCTGTCACGCTTATGACACTTCTGCTTCCCTCTGTGAAGGGCATATCTTTTACTTAATGTATTTACTTTCCATGCAAGAGTCAAAGTATTCTTCCCTACTCCTTTTTTATTTACTCTTTTTTGCAAGCATCATGTGGCGAGGAAAGATCTAGGCACATACACCCAGTTGGATATGAGTGAGCATGAGTTAGTATTGTTAACATCACCCTTGAGGTGAATGAGTTGGGAGGCGAAACTATAAGCCCTTATCTTTCTATGTGTCCGGTTGAAACTTTTTGCTCATGTGTATGCGGTGAGCACTACAAAAAAGACACATTCGTGACATTTTGGGCTGAACGAATTTTTTCCTGTCATGCTTATGACACTTCTATGACGATAATTGTGACAAAAGCACGTATCATCATAGATGTGGTGGGCTCCTACTTATATGACAAAAAATCATGATAGAAAATGGGATTTTCGTCCTGGGCGGGCCGAAAACGCACCTCCATGGCATTCTTTGGGCCGTCCATGACGGAAAAAATCATGGTAGAAGCGAGGGCGAGGAAAATTTCTAGGAGTTCTCGGTTACCGTCGGTGGTCGGGGCCGAGCGATGCATGCGAGGTTTGCGTGTTTCTCTCGTACATGTAGGCGCGTGTGTGCGAGGCGTTGGGCTCTAAATGAACCCGAGCAAGGCGTTCGCTTACTGAACCCGAGCGATTGCACTAGCTACATTATTGAACCCGAGCGATCGATCCCTTGGCTGTTAACTGGACCCGAGCGATTCCTCCGCTACTGCTACTAACTGAAGCCGATCAAACCTGCCTCTTGATGAACAGTGACCGTTGTTGGGGGTTGGATGAACAGTTCCCGATGGGGGTTCGATGAACAGGACCCCGTGGTAGTAGAGGCCGTTGCCGCTGGATGAACAAGACCCCGATCGAGGAGGCCGCCACACACCGAGCTGGTTTGGGGTGGATGAACAGAACCCCGTGGAGGGCTGGTTGAATAGTAGACAGTGGAGGCTAGATGAACAGGACCCCATGGAGGGCTGGTTGAACAGTAGCCGGTGGAGGATGGATAACAGTAGCACGTGGATGAACAGTAGCTGGTGAAGGCTGGAGGAAGTCGACAGTGGATGAACAATAACAGGTGGAGGCTGGAGGAAGTCGACGGTGGATGAACAGTAGCCCGTGGAGGCTGGAGCGAGGGACGAGACGATGGATGAATAGTAGCCCGTGGAGTCCCGTTTTGCGGTACGCCACACCCCTCCCGATGAATTGGACCCTGTTTCGACCGTAGGCGCTCCAACACAAGTCTGTTTCCTCCGTTTTGCGGTATGCCAGGCCCCTCCCGATTAACATCACCCTATTTCGACCGGAGGAGCTTGAACACAAGTCCGTTTCCTCCATTTTGCGGTATGCCAGACCCCTCCCGATGAACGGGATCCCGTTTCGACCGTAGCCGGTCAAACAGAAGGTCGTTTCCTCCATACTGCGGTACACCAGACCCCATCTCGTGTGTTCCGTCCAAGTCGGTTGGCTCCCGATGAACAGGACACATTCCGACCCAGTGGCTTCGCTCCTGATGAACATGACGTTCTTTCCTCCGTTCTGACCTAGCCAGTTGGTTGCCGATGAATAGGACGCCGTTGCTGCCGTCCACTTCCTCTCAATATACACAAGCCCTGACCGTACGTATGCGCGAGTAGGTGTTCGAGACCCCGCCCGTATGTACGTACGTAGTCGTATTTACTTTCTTGCAGCGTGACTGTACGTACGTGTACATGATATAGATGGGACTGTGTGACACGTCGGTGGTTCTACTATGACACATGCTGCTCCTTACTCGGCCATGGTTCATCGCTGCAGAGAGACCGATCGACCGCTATGTACATACATGTTCGCGACCAGACAGATAACACTACATATACTTCGACCGGGTGGGTCCGAGCAGTCAGGGAGGACAAGGAGGCACTTCCTTGCGTGCGAATATTTAGCTGACGGGTCCCAGCTGTCAGGGGCGGAATCATTTTTTCCCGTAATAAGGAGGCACTTCCGCGTGCAAAGATGTTGTTGGTGGGTCCCGTGGCAGGAATAAGGAGGCACTTCCTTGCGTACGAAGATATAGCTGGTGGGTCCAAGATGTCAGCAGGAGGAATAATTTTATTTTCGCGTAATAAGGAGGCGGTTGCATGCGTGTGTCCATGGACCTGGTGCGTCCCCACTGTCAGCGTCTCCACGTACAGTCCTCTTCTGATGACTCTTGTTTGCTGACCACGTTGACCACGCCGTGCCGAGCGCACCAAGGCGATGGACGATGGCGAGGCCCCGGATGGCAACGAGGCGGAGATGGGAAGACGCGACAGTGGAGTCGCAGACGGAGAGGTGTACGATGGTTAACTGGTTCTGGTGCGGCGTGGTTCTACAGTCGGCGGGGAATAAAAGGAGGTGTGCAGGGGTGGAGGGATGGCCTGGCCTACGGTGGGATAGCTCTTCGCAGCGAAGCATGCTAAGCGGAGCTGCTAGTAGCCGAAGGCGGGAGCGGGTGGTCCCGGCGACGCTGGAGGAAGAAGACGAGTGATTGAAGATGGATGCCGGTAAATCCAACGACTATGGATGTCAGAATCATTTGTTGACTAAGTTGACAACGCCTTGCGTTGGCTTCGACCTATTGGCCCACATTTCAGCCTCCACAAATGTGACACATATTCAACCCATTTTTTTTTGAATTTAGAGTCCATTTGCTGGGCTGGGTGAACAAATAATGTAGCGTCCATGCGGCCCATTTATTTTTTTCTAAAAAACTACAACCCATTTGCACTTTCTTGAAATACACGAATTTGTTGGGCTGGGTGAACAAATAATGTAGCGTCCACGTGGCCCATGTATTTTTTTCTAAAAATTACAGCCCATTTGCACTTTCTCGAAATACACGATTTTTCTGGGCTGATTCTAATTATAATGTCAGGTTGGGCGCAACAATGTTATCAAAAAATAAACAAGGGCTGAGCATTTTGTTATAAATGTATTTAAATTGTAGGCACTTTATTATTACATTGGTCCTTATATCTTAAAGCTTTTGTACACAATTACCAGGATTTTCGTTGCCTTAAATTAAGAATACCAGGATTTATTAAAAAATTATTTTTATAAGACGTGGGATGTTTTTTCTTATATATGTAAGTATCTGTTCAATATATGATGATAAAAATAATAATATATAACAAAATATAAAATAATATAAATATAGTTAGAAGGGAAACATAAGTTGGACCTGGCATTCCTATTCTTATATAGAAAAATAGAACAGACCTCTGCATTTTCTTCAAAAAAATACATAAGTTGGGCTGCGGATGTTTAAGAAAAAATAAAACCTAGGATGGGAGGCCCATAGGCCGGTCGATACATGACGGCCCTAAAAAAATACAAACCGGCATGTCGTGGGCTGCGCATTGATGACCCACAAGAATAGGGGATCTATCATAGTCTTTTCGATAAGTAATAGTGTCGAACCCAATGAGGAGCGGAAGGAAATGACAAGCGGTTTTCAGCAAGGTATTTTCTGCAAGCACTGAAATTATAGGCAACAGATAGTTTTGTGATAAGATAATTTGTAACGAGCAACAAGTAACAAAAGTAAATAAGGTGCAGCAAGGTGGCCCAATCCTTTTAGTAGCAAAGGACAAGCCTGAACAAACTCTTATATAAATAAAAGCGCTCTCGAGGACACATGGGAATTATCGTCAAGCTACTTTTCATCACGTTCATATGATTCGCGTTCGGTACTTTGCTAATTTGATATGTGGGTAGACCGGTGCTTGGGTGCTGTCCTTACTTGGACAAGCGTCCCACTTATGATTAACTCCTATTGCAAGCATCCGCAACTACAAAAGAAGTATTAAGGTAAACCTAACCATAGCATGAAACATATGGATCCAAATCAGCCCCTTACGAAGCAACGCATAAACTAGGGTTTAAGCTTCTGTCACTCTAGCAACCCATCATCTACTTCTTACTTCCCAATGCCTTCCTCTAGGCCCAAATAATGGTGAAGTTTCATGTAGTCGACGTTCACATAACACCACTAGAGGAGAGACAACATACATCTCATCAAAATATCGAACGAATACCAAATTCACATGACTAATAATAGCAAGACTTCTCCCATGTCCTCAGGAACAAACGTAAGTACTCACAAAGCATATTCATGTTCATAATCAGAGGAGTATTAATATGCATATTGGATCTGAACATATGATCTTCCACCAAATAAACCAACTAGCATCAACTACAAGGAGCAATCAACACTACTAGCAACCTACAGGTACCAATCCCAGACTTAGAGACAAGAATTGGATACAAGAGATGAACTAGGGTTTGAGAGGAGATGGTGCTGGTGAAGATGTTGATGGGGATTGCCCCCCCCCCCCCGATGAGAGGAGCGTTGCTGATGATGATGGCGATGATTTCCCCCTCCCGGAGGGAAGTGTCCCCGGCAGAACAGCTCCGCCAGAGCCCTAGATTGGTTTCGCCAAGGTTCCGCCTCGTGGCGGCGGAGTCTCGTCCCGAAAGCTTGCTTATGATTTTTCTTCGGACGAAAGACTTCATATAGCAGAAGATGGGCACCGGAGGGCCAACAGGGGGCCCACGAGGCAGGGGGCGCGCCCAGGGGGGTAGGGCGCACCCCCACCCTCGTGGCCAGGGTGTGGGCCCACTCTGGTATTTCTTCCGCTCAATATTTCTTATTATTTCCAAAAATAACTTTCGTGGAGTTTCAGGACTTTTGGAGTTGTGCAGAATAGGTCTCTAATATTTGCTCCTTTTCCAGCCCAGAATTCCAGCTGCCGGCATTCTCCCTCCTTATGTGAACCTTGTAAAATAAGAGAGAATAGGCATAAGTATTATGACATAATGTTTAATAACAGCCCATAATGCAATAAATATCAATATAAAAGCATGATGCAAAATGGGCGTATCACGCATGTTAAAAAAGAAGGCGTAGACCGGGCAGCCCACAACCCAGCTGACGTCCAGGCCCCAGACGATAACTCACTCGAGCCGGGGAATACGTGCTACAGTAGTTGTAGAATCCGTGCCTATTTTCTATCGAAAGTACTGAAGTAGCCCGTGGCCAAGTTCCACTCCCCAACAGTTGCTCCGCCCGGGTTCGATTCCACCTGATGAAGTGAAAATATCCCCAAATTTTTGCCTCTGCCATTACTGACATGTTGGTCCCTATTGTTATCTACGCACACCACCTCCAACACTTTCCAAAACTTCGTCCCTCTTTTTCTCTGTTTTTCACACACTCAACATTTCTGGGCAGTTTGAAAATAGCATATCTTTTTGACTGTGCATCGTATGAAGATGTGCTACGCATGAATGTTGATCAGCGTGATGTTAACCGGCTAGTAGTTCCATTTTTGACCATGAATAAAACTTCCAACATGATGTTATCCCTATTTGAAAAAGGGCGTGTTAATATAAATGCTCTGCCTCTGAAACTTGCAGTTTGTTATTTGAAACTAAAACTTGCAGTTTCTTCTCTGAGAATCACATTGTCTGCACTTCTATATGAAACTACATTTTTTAAAGTGCTAAAAATAGATCTCTAGAATTCAAAAAATACTTCATATGCTCAATACTGCAAATCTGAAATTCAAAAGACATTCATATCTGAAATTACTCTCAAAATACACAACACAAAACACAATTCACAACCTGCAAAAACTGACAACCCTAAGCTCCTCCTCAGACTATTGGGGGGGGGCAGTCCCCTTACTAGAATGTTTTGTTGTAAATGATCTATAATCCAACGTGTATCCTCGTTGTCATTGTGGGTTGATGACTGGTTGTATGTAATCAGTGGTACATTTGCATATGCGTCCATCAACTCATGCCTACTAGTGATGTCCATATGTACAGTGCTAGTGATTTTAGTTGCAAAAATTAGATAGTGCTAGTGATTTTTAGCTGCATATTTTGACAAATCGCAGTGTTACAAGGTTGAAAAATGGCAATCTCTCCAGTTTGACAAATGGCAAAATACCCAAAATGACAGATATGTAAATCTTACCCAATTGTTTGTACGTGGTTGCACACGGGTCATGCAAAACAACCGTTTACGTTGAAGGGGTGCACAAATCCTGCACTGCGCGAGGGAACCATAGCTCTCACTTTGCATACGGGTGTTCTATCTAAAACGTTTGCGATCAAGGGATGCAGAAATCCTGCTCGGCACATTTTCCCTTGGCTTCCTCGGGAAGCCGTCGGTTTGCATACGGGTGTTCTAACTAAAACGTTTGCGATGAGTGTTTTATATTTAAAAACCATTGATGTTTTTTTCAAAGTAAAATCGTTTGATAAGTTTGTACATCAAGAGAGAAAGACGCAAGTTCGTTCAAACCATATCTTGCATTTAGTCACACTGCGAATTTATATTCATATGATCGAGAATTCGAGATACAGTATTAAACCCCAAAAAAACTATTTCCTGTGGCGGCGGAGGCGGCGTGCCGCGCTGTCGTTGTCGTCCTCCGGGACGCCATTGTTGAAGTCTTCAAGGCAGCACAAAATGTTCTTCACTTGTAAATCAAACATCACGTCGTCGCGTGATCGACGGGCGGGGCGCGGGAGGACGGCAACTGGCACCGCTGAGAGGTAGCGGTCGACGGCAGCGTCCCATGCCGCCGAGGGGGGCGCGCGCACGGGCATGGGCACGGGCGCAGCGGGTGCAACCAAACGCATGGGGACCGGTGCCGCGGTGGGTGGAGGGGCGCGCACGGGCGCTGTCACAGCCCCAGATCAGCCCTTGTCTGACTTTGCTTGTTCCTCATGCATCATGTTTAAATTTTGCTTAAACTTGAAATAGGGGTGATCAATCCCTAGCACCCAAAAGAACTCAACTAGGTTCAACTTAAAAACATTTTCAATGAACCCAAATGCCCTTTAGAAAAGTTCATGATTTTTGATAAAGGTAAAAACCTCTGCCAAAAATGATAAACATATTTCTAGGTCATTTTTGGATTTTTGAATTAACTCATATTGTATTTGAATTGGGGCATTTAAATCCTATAAATATTTTAAATGCTCTAATAATTCTGAAACTAGTTGAGGGCTGTTGGAAATATTTTCAAAAGTGCCCACAATTTTTATCAGGATTTTACAAAATGAGTTAGTATTTTTACTAATTCAAAACAGATCAAAATAATTAGAAAACAGAAACAAATTAGAAAAACAGAAAGCAGAGAGAGGAGATACCTACATGGCACCCACCACAGCCACCTGGCCGGCCCAGCTGGCGGCCCAGCCCACCAGGCGCTCTCCTGTCGCCTTCCTCCTCGCGCCAGTAGGCGAGGGCGCGTGCCCGACGCGCGCAGCTACACGCCGCGGCCACCTCCTCCCTCCCAGCCTGCCTGGCTCCTCCCCGTTGCACCTAGACGGCGCCACGATACCCCCTCGACGCCTCGACCTCTCCCCCGAACGCTCTCCCCCTCCTCTGTTCTTCCCGCCGAACGCCTCCGTCGCCGCCGCTCGCCACCACCGCGGACACCGCCATCCCGGCGACGCCCTGAGATGCCCAAGAGCTCCGCCTAGTATCCCTCTTCCTCCTCGTCGAGCTGTGCAACGCCGGACGCCCCCGAGTGCCTCCACGTCGTCGTCTTCAACCTCCCAACGCCGGAGATCCCTCTCGCCGCCCCGCTCGCTCCAGTGCTTCCCCGAGCACGCCGAGGCCACCTCTGCACTCACTGTGAGCCCCTGCGTCGAACCCCCCTCCTCTCTGCTCCGTTTGCTCATTGTAGACGCCGCCCCCTTGCTCACCGTAGCACGCCGCCGCGCGAGCTCGACGCCAGCATCACTCCGGTGACCATTTGGTCACGCGCGGTGCCTAACACACTCACCGCACCTCGTAGCGTCTCGCTAGTGCATCCATTCACCCACTAGCACGCTACAGCAGCAAAACCACCGACGCCCGAACTCCGGCCGCCGCATTCGTGCTCGCCGCCGTCGACTTAGACCACCCCAGCTCCTCCCGCTTGGCCTACTAGATGCGCGCGAGCCCCAGCTACGCGTAGGACCAAACCGCGGTCGATTTGGTCGACCGTGGGCAAATCCCGAGCCCCTCCGCCGTCCCGGGTTTCACCGGCGACGAGCCGTGGACCAAGTCCGGCGGGTTTGACCCTGCTTGACCGGGGTTTGACTTCCCCCCTGACCCACTGACGTGTGGGGCCAGCCCCTGTTAAAAGTTAGTTTAGTTTAAAACCTAAACTTAATTAGGCACTGAGAGACTGACAGGCAGGTCCCACGGGTCAGGTTTGACCCTGGCCAGCCCGTTGACTCGCTGACGCAGTGATGACGTCAGGCTGACGCAGTAAAGCATTATCTGGATTTAAGTTTATTCAGAAAATTCCAGAAAATAGTATAAACTTCTAAAAATCATATAAAATCAACCGTAGCTCAGAATGAAATGATTTATATATGAAAAATTATCAGAAAAATCCAAAGAATCTGTTTATGGCATCCTCATGCATGTTTGAACAACTTACAGCCACTGTATATGACAATTTAAATAAATGGCATCTGAAATGTCTTATATGGAGTTTGAATTTGAACCTAAGGTTCAAACCAACTCCATTTAATATGTTGCTAGCTGCATTAGCTCAAAACACATTCATATTGCCATGTCATGATCATGCATCATATTGTGCATTGCATTGATTGTGTTTCCTCTCTGTTGCCGGTATTGTCCCCTCTCGATAGCCGTGATTCCGACGATGAGATCGATGACACCGATGAAGAGCTATACTATCTTCGGAAGTGTCAGGCAAGCAAAACCCCCTTGTTCATTCCGATACAATCCCATTCTCTCACTCCTGCTCTCTTCTACTGCATTAGGACAAATCGATTCAACTGTTACATGCTGCGGTAGTTGAACCCCTTTTCCTCTGCATGACCTGTCATTGCCACAGTAAATAGATGAAACCCACTAGCATGAGTAGGAGTTGTTTGAGCCCTGATGTGCCTACTCATTCATGCTTGTTTGTCATGCCTGCTACTGCTTAGAGTTGAGTCGGGTCTGATTCGTCGGGGATGAATTGGAATGGTGATGAACATGTCCTACTGTGTGTGAGCTAAGTGTGTGAACACGATTTGGTAAAGGTAGCGGTGAGAGGCCATGTAGGAGTACATGGTGGGTTGTCTCATTGCAGCCGTCCTCAGGAACTGAGTTCTGTGTTTGTGATCCATGATACAGTTACTACCACGCATTGGGCCCGAAACCAATGGACCCTCTCGGCTTCTTAATCACCCTTGTCCTCTGTCCAGGAGTTGCAAGTAGTTTCTGGTGTTAGTAGTATGCTGGAGGCCGTGGACAGCGCTGACCGAGGGGTGGGCTGTGATGCGGTAGGCACGTGGCACGGTGTACCGGGCGCCCGTTTGGTGTCTCGGGAACCCTGCACACATCGTTCGGGGCCGTATGTGGAAACCTCGGCCGGACTCCCTGCGGATGGAACCTGAATAGGCGATAAACCTGGACTAGAGACTTGAGTGTTTAGGTAGGCTGTGGCCGACTCCCTCGCCAGGCTTCCGCTTGAAGGTTGCCGAGGTACACGACGTGTACATGGTGGTAAGTGGCGAGAGCGTGTGTGACGAAGTACACCCCTGCAGGGTTAACATCATCTATTCGAATAGCCGTGTCCGCGGAAATGGACTTCTGGGTTGCCTATAACAGTTCATAGACAAGTGAAAGTGGATACTCTAAAATGCGCAAGATAAGCGTGAGTGCTATGGATGGCGTTCTCGTAGGGAGACGGGAGCGGATCCATAGTGGAGTATTGATATGGTGATTAGGTGGACTCGTGTGCGCCACCTCAAAAGAGTTGCTTGCAGTCGTAGTTAGGATAGCCACCGAGTCAAAGCTGGCTTGCTGCAGTTAAACTCCACCACCCCCCTTTGTTGATACCGATGCATATGTAGATAGTTCTGATGTAAGTCTTGCTGAGTACATTTGTACTCACGTTTGCTTATTTTATGTTTTGCAGAGAGACGTCAGTCTCGCTAGTAGTTTCGTGTGGACTTCGACGTTAGCTTGATACCTCAGCTACGATCTTGTGCCCTCGGCAGGATCTGGTAGATAGTCAGGCTTCTCAGCCTTTTTCATTTGTAGATGTCTGTACTCAGACATGTTAAGCTTCCGCATGTGCTTTGACTTGTATGCTCTGAATGTTGGGTCATGAGACCCATGTTTGTAATATCTGGCTCTTCGGAGCCTAATGAATAAATACTCTGAGTCGTAGAGTCTTGTTGTGATGCCATGTTGTATTTGCACATATCGAGCATATTGTGTGTATGATTGAAATGCTTGGTATGTGTGGGATCCGACAATCTAGTTGTCTATCCTTAGCAGCCTCTCTTATGGGGAAATGTAGTCTAGTGCCTCCTTGAGCCATAGTAGTCCGCTACAGCCCGGTTCACCGGAGTCCTGCTAGCCCAGCACTACTGCTCTGGACACTTGACTGGCCGGCATGTGTTTCATATCGTTCCTGTGTCTGTCCCTTAGGGGAAATGTCACGCGGTGACATCCGGAGTCCTTCCTAGCCTGCTACAGCCCGGGTTCCCGGAGTCCTGTTAGCCCAGTGCTACAGCCCGGATTCGCACGCTGTTGACCGACACGTTCGGTGTTGATTCATGTATGCCTGTCCCCATACGTTAGTGCCGCTTTGGGTTCACGACTAGCCATGTCGGCCCGGGTTCTCTGTCATATGGATGCTAGCGACATTGTCATATACGTGAGCCAAAAGGCGCAAACGGTCCCGGGCCATGGTAAGGCGACACCCGTGGGGGTACCGTGCGTGAGGCCGCAAAGTGATATGAGGTGTTACAGGCTAGATCGGTGTGACTTGGAATCGGGGTCCCGACAGGCAGGGGCACGGGCACAACGGGTGCAGCCAAACACACGGGGGCCGGCGCCACGGTTGGTGGAGGGGCGCGCGCGGAGACCGCGCTGACGCCCGCGGCTCCAGCTCTGCAATAGTGCTCGGTGACCAGCCCGTCAATGCTACGGGGATAGTCGCTGGCGCGGGCGCGGGGATGGGAGCTGGAACGGGAGCTGGGGCAGCAAGCGCCGCGGCCAGCTCATTCTGGGCCATGTCCATGAGGCCCCATTCCTCCTTATTTTCTATCTCCGCCGGCTCGGAGTCGACTTCACCAAACTTGAAGACTAGTGGCAGATGATCATTCTGCGCCACGGCGTTGGTGGAGGTCTGCGGGAGGGAGGGGAATGGGAGGCGAACAGTAAGGCCGTCCGTATTAAACAGCGGATCGGGTGCCATTAATGGAGAGGAAGGCGGGCGGCCATGGAAGTCAAAGGGCTCGCTTCCCAGTGAGCCTGCACAGCGTACCGCTCGCACGCTTCCCGGTGAGCCTGCGCATTCGAGGACAACTTGCACGCCTCTCAGTCAGCCTACTCACCAGACTGCGCTCGCATGCCTCCCGTTCAGGCAAGGTCAAGCAGCTGTCTGCACGACACCTCCTACAGCCATTAAAACCAAGACACGTGGCGTCACGTGAATGGTTAACAGAACGCACATGGTTTGAATTATACAAACGTTTGAGATATTAAAGTGGCAGCTATTTTTTCAAAATGCCTTTGTTGGCTGTCATCATTCGAGTGCGCCTTCTCTCAAAATGGACACGAAAAATACCACAGCATGTCGGGTGCCATTCCATGATAGCATGCCAAGTTTCATGAATTTCAAACGAGTTTTGGATTTACTAGAATTTAAAAACCAGGTATCTCAACGTTTTGCCGGCAATCAACGATGCCCTGGTGATTGAAATTCAATACCATTTATTGCATGGGACCTAACCATGCACCCAAGGAAACAAATTTGATTTTTTCAACCAATTTATATGCACTGGAGCATGTGCATGTAGTTCAAATTTGAATTATGCACATAAATGCATTGAAAACTCAGTTAATGCATAAAAATGTCCAAACAAACCCCGAAAAATTACAAAAATTGACACAACACTCATGTTGTTCTATGTTGACACAAGAAAAAATTTGACAGCAATAAGAGGCAATGGATATCGTTTCGTCCCCAAAGGTGGGACATTCCCTATCGAAACCATCATGCTTGTTGTGACAAGCTCTGGTTTGTGAGAAGCATATACCCAAACCTGCCCCAAATGGGACAAAAATTTTACCAGAGCATGTTGATGCCGCTCCATGATAGCATGCCAAGTTTCATGAATTTCAGACGAGTTTTGGATTTACTAGAATTTTAAAACCAGGTATCTCAACGTTTTGCCGGCAATCAACGGTGCCCTGGTGATTGAAATTCATTACCATTTATTGCATGGGACCTAAGCATGCACCCAAGGAAACAGATTTGATTTTTCAACCAATTTATATGCACTGGAGCATGTGCATGTAGTTCAAATTTGAATTATGCACATAAATGCATTGAAAATTCAGTTAATGCATAAAAATGTCTGAACGAACCCCCAAAAATCACAAAAAATGACTCAACACTCCTGTTGTTCTATGTTGACACGAGAAATTTTTTTGAAAGCAATAAGAGGCAATGGATATCGTTTCGTCCCCAAAGGTCGGACGTTCCCTACCGAAACCATCAGGCTTGTTGTGAGAAGCTCTGGTTTGTGAGAAGCATATACCCAAACCTGCCCCAAATGGGACAAATTTTTTACCACGGCATGTTGATGACGCTCCATGGTAGCATGCCAAGTTTCATGAATTTTAGATGAGTTTTGGATTTACTAGAATTTAAAAACCAGGCATCTCAATGTTTTGCCGGCAATCAACGCTGCCCTGGCGCCGGAGGACCGCGAGGCGTGGGAGCGCCTCGCGGCCGAGGCCGCCGACGAGGCCAACATGCAAGAGCTCCGTCGGTAGCACTCGGAGCTCGTGGAGGCGGAGTGGGTGATCTTTGGCGGCACGGAGGGCGGCGAGGTTATTGCGCTCTCCTCCGATGACGAGGTCGAAGGTGGCGAGGACGGCGGCACAGAGGGCGGCGAGGTTATTGCGCTCTCCTCCGATGATGAGGTCGAAGGCGGCGGCGACGGCGGGGCAGAGGGCGTCGAGGTGGGCCCCAAGGACGAGGATATCGACGTAGATGAGTGGAGGAGTGCCTTCCCCAACGACCCAGACGACATTAGCGGCCCGGACCCGGCTCGCGGTACACCGTACATGACGAGGAAGGATTGGCTCGACCTCTACTTCGATCGAAAGTAGTTTAGCTTATTTTAAATTTACATTTTATGTTCGGTTATGCAAAACTATCTATGTTTATGTTTGAATGCATGCTACTTTCAGTTGAACCTGCTTTGAACTTGATCAAATTGAAGTTTACAACCTTAAGTTTAGGGGATCGACTAGAAAAGGCCAAAAAATGCTGGAGTGTATATATATATATCCACTAAGGGTTTTAGTCCTTTAACTTTTTAAGGATCGCCTAGAGATGTCCTTATGACTTGTTTATTTCAGTTCTTCACAATGTGATGCTCTATATGTGCAACTATTTGCCGTGCAGTTCAATTTCATCAATAACAGTTTCAACAATACCACTATGAATTACGATATTTGGTTGCTGTTAAGGATATTGCAGTTAACATGCCTTTTCGTTTTTCAATTGTTGTTTAGCAACATGCATTGTACTGAATGACTAAATATGCAATCCCAGGCTACACAGCAACAAGGTATAGTGTTACCTTAATGTAGTGATGATGTCTAGATATACATGTAATAAAATCTTATATAATGGGATGGATGGAGTGTTGCACTACATCATTTTTCAATTTGTTGTTTAGCTTCTAATATTAACTTGGTGTTTTTAGGTACATATATCATTGCCAAAGATCCACACTTCGACCCTTTCTACGTATGGGGCAATGAGATATTCATGAACCAGCATCAAGTGAGGAAACTGATAAAGATTGTTATTAAAATGGTTCAAAAGATGTCAATCGAACTATTTGTTTACACTTTATGCAAGACAACAGTGACCTACAGGATGGTAAGTAAGAACCTTGTAGCCTTCTTTTTACTGCCTTTAATGAGTTGTGTTAGATGACAATATCTGAATCTTATTTCTTTTGCAGTGGATTATGAAGCAGTTTACTCAAGATTACCTCTCAAACTACATAATTGGCAGCCGTCCATCACAAGGGGTTGGACTAGAGTCCTGCATGCCTTCTGCATCCAGGAGAGCACAATAGGGCCATTCCGCTTCACATTGTTCAGCAACCGGAATGTCTGTCGCCTCTTTCTTTACCATCTGTAATAGTACAAGTATAGAACCCTGGTTCATCATTCTTTACTTGGTGCTTATGTAATTCTTTAACATATGTACCTGTGAATCAAATAATGCATTGGTTGTATGAACCTGATGGATATGAATAAAGCTATAGCCTACTTTCAAGTTTAAATTTAGTAGAATTTTAAATAGTAGCAATTAAATTAGGGCGAAATTACGTTGTGCAAGTCATTATGGCACACACGTTTGGTAAAACACAAACGTTTGCGATATACACCATGATCCGAGACGGTTCACAAAGAGGAAACGTGTGCAAGCATGCACACAGTTGCTGTTTGCAAAGCGTGTATGATATCAAACACCGTCACATACAGTGCAGGAAAACTAAATGTGTGTGATTGTCTACCTATCATACACGGTTTATAATCCCGAACTGTTTGTGATGTGCCAGGCATCGTAAAACGCCCGTGCCTGGAAAGCTCCCGTGCCTGGAATCTGCCTGGTTTTAGGTAAAACCACAAAACTCCGACTGCGATGGCAATGCAAGCACAAACGAGTAGCAAGGATGAAGTGTTTGGGATATTCGAGATATCGAAAACGGTTATATAGGGACAACTGTATGCATCAAGGATCCCTATCCCCGACGGTTTCTGGGTCGTGAGGGAAGGACCCCCTATTGCCCACACTCACTTGGCGACGGTTCCAAATGCCGTCGCGGAAAGGGGTTAAAAACCGTTTGTATAGCACCGACGCGCACCAGTGATGGTTAATAGACATATGTAGTATGTATCAAAAACAGGAAGGCATGTCATTATCAAAGGTATAATGTGTAAAGTAAGCAGATGCAATTTAACCAAATTGGAAGCAATACAAGCTAGACACCATATGCAACATGCAACCACATTTGACAGCGCGAAGTTAAAGCAAGCACCTGGGATGGTTGTGTGTGGCAATTGAGATCATCAACTGCAGAGCTACGTTTACTGTCTCCATCTGCTGACACTGCACCCTTTAGAGCGCTGAAACGCTTAGTGCTTATCTTCCAATTACACTGGAGCAACTTCTATCTTCTCTTTTTTGTATTCATCAACACTGCGTCAGAGTTTGAAATACCCATGGATAAAACAACAATAGTGTGGGTATGGGTGAAGTGTGTGCACAAGTAGTACAGTGTAAAGGTAGCAGATAGCAGGTCGGTGAGAAATAAATGACGGGAGACATATGATAGCTCTACAACATACATGGCACATGAAATTACTAGATTCTAGGATTTTGAAATATGAGCACAAGGATGGTTGGGAAATGCAGATGCTCCTCCAGCACCCCACAAGGTGTGGTCCTATGAAAATAACAGTCGACTGAAAACAAATAGGCCAGTCCATTTTTTCTGCACCGTCCGATGTACAAAGAACGAGAAGATCGCCTTCATCTACCTCACGCCAGTCAGTGTTACGATCTTCCTCGAAATGCCAGCGACCACTGGCCCAGTCCCCTGCCTCCGCCCTCCCCTTGACCTCACCACACCGCCGTGCTTGGCACCGCCCCCGGCCATCCCTTCAAGCCCCGCCGACCTCCAGATCGGGAGCAAGCAGCTCCTGTGCCCCACACCCCTATTATAGACACCGATGCGCTGCTTCCCGGCGAACAGGCGGACTAGGTGCTCCGCACGCCTAAGCGGGTGCTGCTTCTTTTAATTGCGATTCGACTTACCCTGAATTGAAATACAGGCGGGCTACTAACCTCTAGCAAAGGTGAAATAGTAAATGGGAGGAAACCTTGTGCATTTAGTATCACGAAGAAGATGCAGTAAGAAGAGGTCAACTAGTTTCTTTCGTGGGATGAATACGGTGTGAGCAGAGACATAAGATTTGCACGAATAAGGGAAGAGGAGTACCTCTTTCTGCTGGGAGTGTTGTGTCCTCCTTCTGTTTTTCCAACAATCTTCTTGTGGTTCGCTGGAAACGAGAAGTTGTGGAGGACAGTGGAGCCTTGGACGAACCCACGGCCAAGTTGTTGAGTGTGGTGCGGTGGCCGTCTGTCGGCGGCGGGGAACCAGATCCGAGGCGGCGAACGGCGGCGTAGCGGGAACAACTCCGGTGCAGTGGACGGTTGCGATAGTGGAGTGGCAGCGGTAAGGCGCAGGACGGCATGGTCGAAGTGGTTCTGGTACTATGCACGTCGGCGTCGGCGTCGTGGAGGCAGCTCTGCCTCGGCTTCATCTGCTAAGTCCTTGAGGGTGTTGCGGTTGCGGTTGACGACGACGTCGGGGTATCGACTCCAGCGTGATGGAGGAGGGCAGTGGTGGATTGGGCGCGATGGGGTGGAGGACGGAGGAGCCTGGGGTTTCGCGGCTGGTGGAGAGGGCGTTTTGGCGCCCACAGAGTGTGAGAGGGGAAACGGAGGGAGGGGGAACTAAGGGGGAACAATGTTTCGGTTTGGGACGCGCTTGTTTGAACTTTGGGGAAAGATACAAACTTTGCCCCCATCTAAAATTTCAGACATATTGCGGGTTGGGGGTAGGACAGTAATCTCAGGTGAACCAAATGGTGGGCGGGATAGATTTCGGCCGAGCGCATGGGTGTTTAGGCGCCCACGGCGTATGAATGCTTCTCGGAGGCGGTTGAGGCTGGCTTCTTGGTGAAGTTACAAACCTACCCCGGTTTAGACCTTTGGACATTGTGCCGATAGGCTACACGGGCCAGAGTCAGGACAGTAATTTCCAACCACCCAACATTAGTCTCGCGCGGTTTCGGGTGACCAGAGGCTTATTTGGCGTTTTGTTCAATATTTCGGAGCAGAAGCATTAACGTTTTCGGTTCTCTTGAATTGAACTTTCAGGATTTGTCAAACTTCACAAATCTTTACTCTTGAAAATCCTAGAACTACAATTTTTTGCAATGGAGGGGGTACATTTGAATATACATTGTACACGAGTATACATTAAAAAATATGCAACTTACCTCAGTTCATGCATGGTTCCAGATATAATCTCCTTGGTTGCAAAAAGATAGTTAGACATGCGTATGAATATATAGCATGTTCAAACGCACAACAAAGATTGATGCCCCATTTTAGATCTGATTTAAAAATGCCATTATCTCGGGTTCAAATAGATGAATGCACTTCCTATGAATTCGAATCTTCGAAACTCCCTTTATGTTAAATTCAACATGTATTATATTTCGTAGCTAGCAATTTGGAATCTATCCATGTAAGTGACAAATGTATAAAGTGCTTCAGACTAACAACATGGAGTGCACTAATTAATGTTTATATATGAATTGCAAAAGCAATGCATTTCCTATATTTCAAACCGCTCTCACTCTATGAATCGATAATATGAAATAAATACATGCACATGCTAGAATTCAATAGAGTATGGGTTACTGATAGAGTTCATACGCAAATTGCAAAGTTCATGATCTCATCCAAAAATAATAATGCCATTTATATTTTAATTTAGGGATTTTTATTTCTGTGCTCCTGGTTCCTTAGTTCTACTCATTCATCCCCACGATCTTAACATTTGCTCACTTTTCCCCACTCCCTTGGCTGAAACACTCAGAACTGGTCACAGCGGACGTTGCCGTCGGGTCAATGGCTTAACCGTTAACTCTGACGAGTGGGGCCGCATAGGGCTGAGTCCACATTTTGACCGTTACGTGCTAACCAGTGGGGCCGCCAAACTGACACTCACTGTAGGTTCCCCTCAATGTAACCTGAATCAAATCGAGTTGCTTCTGCGCCGCCCCTCCGTCGCCGTCGTGCCGCCTCCGCTGCATCTACCCTCTCTCCCCATGTAGGATTAGGAAGCGATGTCGGGGGAGCACCCCGTCCGGCCCATCGACCGTGGAGATGATTGGGTCGAATCAGAGGCGGGTAATTCATGGATTCCACCTGGGTAAGCATCGTTTTGCTCTCAAATTGATTAGGAGATCCGTAAATTAGGTTGTATTTGACCACCATTAGCGTGAATCAGTGCAATTTATCTGAAAATTTCCGGCCTAACTGCGCCCTTTGTCTTATTTCAATCGAATAGGGTTGATCTTGTACTTGCTTTTCGGCTGGCGGTTAGAATGGAAACTAGCGAGCTGCGTGGAACTAAACCGTGTCTGATTTCTGGGTTTTTCTATCCTAAAGTGGTAGAAACCAACGTTTCATTCACAGATTTCCATGAGGCACTTTGTTGTGAGTATCCGTGGAGCCCAGCCGATGCTGTTGAACTGAGATATTTCGACAGTACCGAGTAGAGATTTGTCCCATTAACTTGTGATGAGCATCTGGGATTGCTATTTAGTTTGAATGCTGACAACCGTTTCGGTAAAATCCATATCGGCGTGCTTCAAGCACGCAAACAATGTATCCCGAAGGGGAAGGGTGTTTAGACATCATCTATCTCTGCTAATAGCGAGCGTCCTCGCACTCCTTGTAGGTCGAGACCAAGTAAACCTAGTGGTTCTGAAAGCCACAACATGTCGGCTGCCCCAAATTCTGCCACTTCTCCTCTCCCTTCTGCACCTGATGTAGAAGTAGATGCAGAGCCTGACGAGGAAGTGCCTCGACATGATGATGAGGATGGGATTCTATTCCCTGAACTGGTAGATAGAGTTAGTCAACAGGCAGTGGAAGATGAATATGTAGAGGAGCCTAGCAGCCGTGCTAGATTTGATGACACTGATGATGAAGAGAGGGAGGAGAACATTGGCTCCTTAGTTTTACAAGAATATGATGGTGAGGACATGCCAACGATTGAGTGGAATAGGGAGAGTCCAGAGCTTACTCCAGGAACCGTAATTGAATCGATGGTGGACTGTCGTAATGCAGTTACTACATATTGCATTCTCACTAAAAACTCCTATGAGGTTGATAGGAGTGAGCCAAGAAGATTCACTGTTCATTGCCCTTATGATAGGTGTAGGTGGAGGTTGCATGCATCCACTATGCTAAAGAGCAAATTGATTCGGGTATTACAACTGAATCTTTTTATCAGATTATTTATCCATTCTATATTCAGATCATGTGTACTGTTTATTAATTGTATTTGACATCATTTTTCATTTTGTTTCAGATAAAAAGCAACCCACACGGGCACACTTGCCCACCTGGAGGGGGAGGGGGAAAGGACAAATCTAAGCTTGCAAAGGTTAGGTGGGTGGCAGATGCAATCTTGGATTCGGTGAGGGAAACACCAACAATTTGTCCAACAACACTCCATGGGAAGCTATTTGAGAAGTACAAGATTAATATATCTTACATGAAGATTTTCTATGCTAAGGAAATGGCTCTTGATAAGATTAATGGTCCATGGAATGAGAGTTTCCAGTTGCTTTACGCCTTCAAAGCTGAAGTGGAGACGGCTAGTCCAGGGAGTGTTGTAGAGATTGATAAGCATACAATTAAGTACAAAATAAAAGGGAAGGCATTGTAGAAGGAGTGCTTCAGGAGGGCTTTTGTTTGTTTCAAGGCTTGCTGGCAGCGGTTTCTGAATGGTTGTAGGCCCTATTTGGCTGTCGATGCAGCTGCTTTGAATGGAAAATGGAGAGGCCAGCTGGCAGCAGCTTATGCAGTTGATGGACACAACTGGCTATTCCCAGTTGCATTTGGTGTGTTGGAGGTAGAGTTCGAGGAGAGTTGGGTATGGTTTCTGCAGCAGTTGCGCAACATTATAGGTACACCCTCGGGTTTGGTTATACACACAGATGCTTGCAAGGGTTTAGAAACTGCAGTAGAAATTGTATTGCCTGGGGTGGAACATTGGGAATGTCTGCGACACCTAGTGCAGAATTTTAAAAAAAATCAGAGGCAAAGTTTATGATGAGAACCTATGGCCAGCATCATACACATGCAGCTTGAGGAAGCATGAGCACCATTTGAGAGTGTTGTATGCTCACAATCCTTTGGTGAAGGAGTACATGGATGAATATCATGGAAAGTTGTGGTCAAGAAGCAAATTCAATGAAATCTGCAAAGTAGACTATGTGACCAATAACCTCGCTGAGTGTTTCAATGCAAAGTTCAAGTCAGTGAAAGGGCTTTTGTTGTGGCAAGCATTTGATAAGATCAGGCAGATGATCATGATAAAGATGGCTCTTCGTAAAAGAATTGCAGAAACACAATATGTTGGCCATCTTATGCTCCCATCTCTCATTAAGGCATTGCATGCCAAGGCAAGTGGACTAAGGATGAAATGCATCCGACCATCGACATACGAGGTTGAGGTGACATACACAAACAGTAAAAATAGGGAATGGAGATATCCAGTGAACCTTGCAACTAATGAATGCAGTTCTAGGCAATGGCAGATCCGCGGGAAGCCGTGCATACATGCCCTACATCTCATGACTGTTATTGGAGGTGAAGATGGTGAAGTTGATCAGTATTGCTCTGAATATTTCTCTATTGCCAAATTTAGGGCTGCTTATGCTGAAAATGTGTCTGCACTCTTGGGAAAAGACCAGTGGAACATAGTAGACCCAGGGTTCAAACTATGTTCTCTTGTATTGACTAGACCACCAGGAAGACCAAGGAAAAACAGGATAAGAGCTGGTGAAGAGGGTTGCGTAAAAAAACAACGTAAGTGCAAAAGATGTGGTATCCTAGGGCATATTGCTAGGCGTTATACCAATCCAGTTGATGCATAATTTGGAGAAGAGGAACAATGGGGAGTAGCAAATGCAGAGGAGAATGCAGCAGCAGAGGAGAATGCAGCAAGTTTAGAGGAGAATGCAGCAGAAGAGGAGAATGAAGCAACTGAAGTAGTAGCGAGGTACGTGTGCAACATTTCCTTTTTTTGCATTTGTTCTCTTTTTTATTGATGACTAAGCTCAATTTGACCCAGGTCTAAGTTAATTAGAGGCACAGGACAGAAAAGACCAAGAGAGGAAGAAACTTCATCTGATGCAGAATTTGAAACCATGGCTTATGAAGGTTTTGAAGCTATAAGAGAGGAGGAAGTTATTTTGTCTGAAGTTCCTTAAAGATGAGTGAACCCACAGATGACCGTCAACTGGTCATCACTTGCTCGGTCAGTCAAAGCTCAACAAATACGCCACCACCAGAAGTGAAGATCAGAAGCAACAAGACAAAGCTTTCAAAAGCACAAAATATTCCAGCCAGGGAAACCAGAAGCAAGACGGTTAACCCATCCCGGAACACAAGGAGCAAGGCAAAGATTCGAATTTGAACTTGAATGGAAGTCATAAACTTTGAACATTAAGGATTTGTAATAAGGGTGAAAGCTTCTAAGGTGTAATAATTCTATTTTGTAATTTGATGTAAAATTTGAGGTAGAATTTGAATTTTAGGCAAAGTTTGAATTTTAGACAAACTTTGAATTTGAACCAACACTTGAAGTCGATTCCCCTGTGGCGTGATTTGCAAAGTTTGCTAAACTATTGTAAACGTTAGGTGATCAATTCGATCTCATTTGCATGGTAAAACTTGTAGTCATGAGAATGTGCTCCAAATGAGCTCCCAAGCTAGGGTAAACAACCCCATTTGTAATCAAGTTTTTTTGGACCTACTCCAAATGAGCCGAATATTTTTTATTAACACCTATTCAATATATATAGTGTAGATTCGAAGAATCACTATTTATTGAATTAATCTTTCTATTTTTACATTTTTTTGAAACAAATATACTTTAATAGAAAACCATGAAAAAAACACGTTTAAAATATGAAAATGGAAAACTAAGTTGAGATCCTTCTTATTCACTTTGAAATCAAGCTTTGGTGATTTTTTTATTTTTTTTATTTTCAAAAACCGAAGGGAACCCTACCTCCTCTCCTTGGTCTCTATGAAACGTTGTACATGATAGCTCATATGTGTGAAGGTTTTTTCATGAAAATTTCCATAGACAAAGTTTATGATTTTTAGTGGGTAACATGTCACACAAGACAACAATGTGTGCATGTTTTATATATTTTGATTTTTTTAAATTAATGGTGCTCATTTGACCTCGATCGTGCTAGCTAGGTTTTTTTGTAAATGTCCGTATACCAAGTTTAGTATTTTTCCTCGTTAGTGTGTCCTATAAAACGACGAACGATGAAGGTTTCATATTTTTTCGATTTTTTTAAATTAATTATGCTTAGTCAAAGCCTTGGAAAGCCCGTTGACCAGCTCAAAACTCCTCAAAACCCCGCAGGGTTTCGCCTAACCCTAGCTCTGAACGTCAGCCGTCTGATCATACCCTAGCGCCAAGCGACAGCCCTCGAATGTGGTCTTCTAGAAGGAATTCCGAGGGCAGGCTGCGTGCAGGCTCCACGCCGTTGGATCACATGGACGGCTCCGCATCGTTGGATTGTGGGGCGATCCACGACAGGCGATCCGCGAGACTTGTTGGTTGTGCCTCCCCTTTCTTCTGCTTCTTATTCTGCGACGACGAGAGGATCCACTCCTCTGCTTCTTCTCCGGCGACGAGAGGAGCCACTCCTCTGCTTCTTCTTCTCCGGCGACTATGGGCGATATGTCGAGCTCCACTTCAGCCTCCCACCCCTCGTGGACCCAGTATGGTCCACTTCCCATGGAGCGATGTCCTGACTGCCCACGCAGCGCGCCACTGATATGGTTGACTTCAAAGGAGGTCAAGAATGGTAACTATGGGCGTGAGTTCGTGAAATGCAAGAGCAAGCCACAGGGGCATCTTAGATCTCATGATTTTTCTCTGATTTCTTTTTCTTTTTTGCTTTTAATTCTTTTTCGATCTAGGATTTAGGGTTCATGTTTTCGTTTCAGATCGTGAAGAAATGCACACATTTTGAATGGTTGGATGACTACGTTAAGCGGATTCAATTCAATGGGGCCCCAACCCGGGAGCTCAATCTGCTGTCAGCACCAACGAATTTGGTCTCTGAAAGTGTTGCTCTGACAGTTGGGGATGCAGATATGAAGGGGGAATTAAAGAAGATGAAGAAGAACTGGAAGCAGATGATTCAATTGAACAAGCAGGCGAATCTGATAGCTTTAGGATTTTATCCCTTTTATTATTGTGTAGTTTCTCTAGGATTTTCTTACTTGCTGGTCATCACTCGTTAGAGATGTTATTAGTGTTGTGTCATGTGCTCTAGGATTTGGTTAAATTTGTGGATCATGTGCTATACGATTTGCTTAAATTTGTGGATCATGTGCTCTATGCTCTGTGTTTCTTAATTTGTGGATCATGTGCTCTATGCTCTGTGTTGTTTAATTTGTGGATCATGTCAGTTTTGTACACTTTTAGTTTCTTCTGTTTCGTCACACAACACCGACCGCAGAAGAAAAAAAAGTAGTTCTAGGGCGCAAGTTGAAACCCTTGAAACTAAGCTCTGGTTGGGCCGTCTCTTTGCATTGAGTGTCAAAGGCCCACAAAGATAAAAGAGGCCAAGAAAATAGTGCACATGCTGGCTCTGTTTTTTTCCTTGATTATTGCCATGGTAAATCCAATTATTGCCATGCCGAACATAAATAGTTCCTCCTTCTCAGTTTATAGGACATGCACGTAGTTTTAGGTTAACAAGTTAACTTGCTAAATATGTATTATATATGATGAAAAATATATGTTTAGAAACTACATCCGCTTAAGTATCTAGTGATATATTTTTGGTGACATATTACACATATTTAATTAGTCAAATCGATGACCTAGAGCTACATATTACACTAATTTAATTAGTCAAACTGAACATAGAAAGTAGCAACCATATATAGTATACTTCTTACATAAAACATAGGGTTCCCTAACCCATATCATAGGCCACAAACTATACAAAAGTTAGCTTGTTTTTGTTCATACAATATACGGAATAGGGCCACCAACAATTCAAAAAAATTAGCTGGTTTTCATTGAGGGATACCCTTTCATTGATTGATTTAGCAGACGGGCTCGTGTACAACACCATATCCATCTAGCGATATCTCACGTCAAATAAGATAGAAATAGCAAGCAAAACACATATAACCAACGACATATCAAATAGGATCAAGTAAGGGTAGCAAGCATAACATAGTTCATAGGGGATAACACGACAGAGATTAAAAGTTCACGGTACAACCAACGACATAATAAGATAGAAATATATAAAGATAAAAATCCCTAACTCCCTAGGGAAAGACAAGATCACGAGAGTGGGCCTTCACCACCATCTTCATTGCGCCTCCTCTTCACCGCCCCTCCTCTCCATGCCGTCCTGGCCGATGTAGTAGGGGAGGCTGTGCATACCGCCGCGGGTGGGGATGATGCAGTCAAAGTTTGTGAAGATGTTGTGGGTTATGAATGCGATGAATTCACATCCACACCAAAACACCTTGCGGAGGAGGTAGTACGCATCAAATCTGTTGGTGAAGGTGACGGTGAGCCCTATCGGCGGAGTCCTGGAGTTTGGACGCACTTCCTCCAGTCGGAACATCACCGACGAGCCTGTAGGGAGGTGGGCGAAGCCCGCATGGAGGAACCACTCGGCAAACCCCCTTGCACCCCTCCAGCGTGAGAATGCCCACACGCGGAGCGTCCTCTCCACGACAACGCCGGCCGGATACCGTCTCTCCGGCACGGTCGGTGGGAGCTCGAAGGTGGGGCCATTGTACTGCATCCTCGCCTCGCTTTGAGAGTGCCCTGGGTTTGGGTGAAGAAGAGAAGGGGGCAGCGGAAATTGATGTTTGGAGAATAGGTCGAGGGGTGGTGGTTTAAATAGGGAAAGGGGAAGGGAAGGGGAGTGGCACCGGCCGCGCTTTGGATTTGCTACGTTCAAATGAGTTGCATCGATCGATATGCCACTTTAATTGCCAACAGGTTTTAATTGCCACGTTGAATAGATGCAGTGGATCGAAAAGTGTGAAACAACGCTCTACATCGAGGAGACATGCGTGCGAGATATTATGAACCAGCGGCAGCAACCGTCCCTACGTCCGTGCTAGCTCGCGTGAAAAAAGGCCGGTCAACGCATCATGGAGGCGGGCAGCGGCGCATGCAGGTAGGCTAGCTACGTGCGTGCATGCATAATAGGCTTCTGTCGTTGCGGCGCGCGCACGGCCCAACAGTCTAACCACGGCCCAACGGGCTAACAGCGGCACCGTCCGCTGCGACCCCACTCATCAGGTCGAACGGGTGACACAGTCAGCGCGGCCCCACTCGCCAGAGTTAACGGTCAAAGCACTGACCCGACGACATCCACCGTTTGTGACCAGTTCTGAGGGTTTCGGGCAAGGGAGTGGGGAAAAGTGAGCAAAAGTTAAGAGCGGGTGATGAATGAGTATGGCTAAGGAACCAGGGGCACAGATGTAAAAAACCCTTTAATTTAATGCGTAGAACCGACTTTTACACGTAGATGCACTATGCCTCGGCCCGTTCTCACAAACGCGCTATATATCTCTCTATCTAACGCATAAGTGCACACACTTTATATACATCGACATTTCTCTTTCACACATGCTCACAATCTCTCCCGGGGTGTCGGGGTGTCTCACGCACTCTCTCTCTTTCTGACTACCATGTATCACTCTTTTCACTAGTATCAGTTGGAAAACACTATTTCTCTCACATTCATAGATACACACGCACGGTCTCTACTAGCCCTCTATACGCACATATATGTGCCTACGTGTCTCCCGCATGGACATTATCTATAGGCCTCTCTCGCACACATTGCCCCCACCCAACAGACACACCTCTCTCTTTGTAGTTGGCAGATATGATTCCATTAGATCATTCGGTAGGATATCCCTGACTGTTAGGCTGGATGGTAATACGAGGCAAAGTTTTACCCAAGTTCGGACCCTTGTAGTTGAGGAAAAAGCCTACTCCTAGTACATAGGGGTGTGTACAAAGTTAATTGCATGGTGCATCCAAAAATATTTGTTCTGCATTGTGAATGTTTATATTTTCTCCTAAAATATTAGTCACGGAAAAGAGAAACGAAGGGCATATCTCTCCTTGTCTCCACTGGACACCCGCTCTTTCTACACCACTTTCACGTATGCACACAAACTATCTCTCGCCCTCTAAAAGTATGCATGCCCATGACACATTCATGCGTGACGGTCACTGTATTTCAAGCGAAAGCACTATATGGTCACTGGACTTCAGAATATGCTCATTATGGTCACCGTATACATTCTCGCGGTGATCATACGGTATCTAGCTCACGATACGTCTCTGTATTTTGTTGATGACACTGACGGACATTGTATTTGATGTGTGCTATGTATTTTGTTGACGACACTTACGGTCATTGTATTTGAAGCGAAAGCACGATATGGTCACTTGACTTCAGAATAATCTCATCATGGTCACCACATACATTTTGTGGTGTAACCAACCTGTGGTTGGATGGTTAGGAGGACAGTGGTTTCCCGGCCCACCAGGGTTAAAGTCCTGGTGCTCGCATTTATCCTGGGTTAATTTCAGTATTTTCCGGTGATGTGCGTTCAGTGGGAGGAGACGTTCCACTCGACTACGAGGCACCTATGGTGACTTCGTAAAATCTCAAGATCATATGCTGGCTCACTCTCTCGAAGGTGCTCATAGGGGTAGGGTCTGTGTGTGTGCGCTTATAGTGGTGAGTGCTTGCGCCTATATATGAGCGCTTGCATCTGTACCGTGTTAAAAAATACATGTCGTGATTATACGGTCACTGGCTCACCCGTACAACTCCGTATTTTGTTGATGACACAATCAATTGACCAGTCAAACGTTCCACGTGGCGCAACTAGTGTTGCACCATCGGGGCGCGTAACCATGGGGCCCACCTGTCAGCGGGTATATGAAAGAAACAAATGGTAGTTTGAGTATGTACTGTGTTAATAAAATACATTTTGGGTGATCATACGGTCACTGGCTCACCATACAGCTCCGTAATTTGTTGATGACACGATCAATTGACCAGTCAAACAGTCCACATTCAGCAGCGCACATGTAACGCCCCGGATCCGATGCGCCACATGTCTTCCGTTTATTCGTCGATTTTTCCATGTCATTTGCTTGCGTGTTGCTTTTTGCCATGTCATCATCTGCATTGCATATGCATGTTTTCCAAAACTTGCATCCGGTCTTTTTCCCCGTTGTCCGTTTCGCGATCCGACTCACTCGCACGCGCCCGTCGCCCCTCTCAAACCTTGTTTCGTGAGCGGGATAAAAACGTCCACGGAATGGCCCGAGATTTGCCGAGTGGCCTTGGTATATCATCGGTAGACCGCCCGTCAAATTTCGTTCCATTTGGAGATCGTTTGATGCCCCAACGGTTAACCGCGTAGCCCAAAAACCCCTTCTCTTTGCAGCCCAGCACCCCTCCAAATCAGCCCACTAACCCATCCAAACTCCCTCCATGCTCTCGGTCGTTCGAGCACGATCATGTGGGCGACAACCGCACCTCGTTTGGACTCTCCTAGCTCCCTCTATCTATATATATGTGTGCCTCTCCCGAAATTTCACGGCTGAAACCCTAGCCCTGCTCCTCTCGCGCCGCCGGACGAAATCGCCGCCGCCGGACGTGTCCGCCGGACACGTCGCCTCGACCAACCACGGACCGCCACGTCAGCGCCGCCGCCTCCCTCCTCCACTTGCAACCCTCCATGTCACCTCTCCAGTGCCCCACTTCGCCGCGGCCCTCAGGGTCCATCTGGAGCCCGCCCCGAGCCCGTCCAGGGCCCGAGCCGGCGCGCCGCCGCTCGCCCGTCCCAGCGCCCGCGCCTCGCCCCGCTCCCCGCGTTGCGCCCCGCTGCCTCCTCGTCGTCGTGCGCCGCCCTCGCCGGAGCCGCCCAGCTCTGTCGCCGCCCAGGTCGCATCCCCAGGCGAGCCCCGCCTCCTTCTCTCTCTCCCCTTCCTCTCCCTCGCCTCGCCGGACCCCTCATCTCGCTGCAGGACATCGCCTCCCCCCAGATCCGACCTCCCGGAGCCCCGTCGCCGTCCCCTTCACCGGATCTGGAGTCCCCGCGTCGGCCTTCACCGATTTCGGCCGGATCCGGGCCTCGCCGGCCACGCTAGCCCCGCCGGACCCTCTTCCCGCGCCGCCGAACTGCCATGGCCGCCTCCCTCCTGCGTGCTCGTGCGGGCGCACGAGGAGGAGGACGACCGAGCCTCGCCCCGGCCCAGAGCCGCCTCTGTTGGCCCAGCCCAGCTCCGACAGGCCCAAGGGCCCGAGGTGAGCTCCAGTTTGCGTAAATCCCGCCCGTGCGTAGAATAGCTAAGTCGCGCTCCCTCCGTTTGTTTTTCGTGAATTTGACTAAGTCCCTAGTATTTCAGCATCATGCATGCATATTCATCATGTTGTAACTCGATGCTCGTTACTCCGATTTGTGCATATAATATGTTAAAATGTTCATTGTGAGATGCTCTTCATTTTGTTCCATTATGCCATGCTTGTTTGAGTTCATCTTGATGCCCTAATCATTGTTGCAAGAATGCTATGTGATGTTAACTGCTGTCTGTTTACAGAACTTGGTGTTTTGTCTTTTTCATTGCATTTTGTGTGTGCATCCTATGAGCACGAGCTCTACATGTGTTTTGAACTACATCATGTCATCTTTACAGTGGTGCTATTCTTGTATTTTTTTAGGATCTCTGTGGTGACTAGCACAAGCATGCAAAGTAGCCTCCATGATGTTGCTGATTTCTGTGACTTAGTGATTTCTGCCAAGTCTGAGTCTGTTATGTTGTGATGCCATGTAAACCTGCTGCTACAAGTCATTCTATGCATGAGCTAGAGATGTTCACTAAGGATATTTTGTTTTTAATGTCATTCTCTATCCATCCATGCCCTTGGTTGCATTTATAGCCTGCTGTAGCTTGTTGCGATCTTGCTCCAAAGTTGCTAAATAATGTTGCTGTCAGCCTGTTATCATTTAGTTCTGTTTTGCCATGTGTTCTGCTGGTGATCCATGTACCCTATGAACTATGCTATTACCATGATTAGCTTCATATTTATGCCTTCTTTCTGTTGGTTGACTTCACATGCCATGAAATGCTCTGTGGTGAGTGGTTCAAGCTCACCAACATGCCTACTTATCGTTATTTCTGCCATGTTCTGATTTTCTTCCAAGTCTGAGGTTGTTAATAAAACTTTCTATGTTTACATGGGTGCCATCATATCTTCTGTACCTTTTTGGCTCGTGATCAGTAAGGGACTTTTGTTTTATGCAATTAATTAATTTATTCCATGCCTTTGTTTGCTATGATATGTTCCTGCAGCATGTTGTTTGATAGCTCTAAACTTTGCAACCTGATGTTATTTCTGCCTTGCCCAGTGATTTCTGCCAAGTCTGTGAAACTGTTATTATTTGCAATCTTGCCATGTCCTTTTGAGCATGTTCTAGTGGTTTCTGGAGATAGCTCAGTGTTCATGTTTTGTAATGCTTTACCTGTACATCATGTCCATGCCTTTTGTTTTCATGTTGAGTTGTGTAGCATATAGTTTTGATGCTTGCTAAATGTCTAGTTGCTGTTTTGGACAGATTGTTGCTATGTCTTGTTTGGAGTGTATGTGTTGCACCGTTGCTCCGTTTTGGGCATGCTTTATATGAAACTTGCTTAGAATTGCATGTAGTTTCATATTACCTTGTTTCATCCTTGTTTCGAGTGTGTTTGCTTGATGTTTGTATGCATTTTGCATCAATGCCATGTTTAACTTGTTTCGCTCATATCTTCTAGGCCGTAGCTCCGAATCTAATGAACTTTATATGTAACTTGACTAGAATTTCGTGTAGATTGTTTTGGTGCATCTTAACTTTCTGTTTAACAACTTGAACATAAGGTTTATTCAGATCTGGACCAATTTCAAAATTTGCATATGAGGACTTACCGGAGTTGTTATATGTTGTTTCCGCCCTCATTTAAACTTGCTTTGATGTGTTGTTCTTGTCTGCATCATCTCATGCCATGAGTAGCTTCATGTAGCCTTGTCATGCATCATAATTGATTGAGCATCATGTCTTGTTCATGTGTGGTGTGTTTACCATGTTGTATGCTTCTTCTCGATAGTTCCCGTGTCGTTGCGATCGTGAGGATTCGTTCGTCTTCGTGGCTTCATCTTCTTCATGGACTCGTTCTTCTTCCTAGCAGGATTTTAGGCAAGATGACTGTCACCTTGGATCTCATTACTATCATTGCTATGCTAGTTGCTTCGTTCTATCGCTATGTTGCGCCACCTATCACTTGCTCTTCAAGCCTTCCAAATTGCCATGAACCTCTAACCTTTGTCACCCTTCCTAGCAAACCTTTGTTTGGCTATGTTACCGCTTGTGCTCAGCCCCTCTTATAGCGTTGCTAGTTGCAGGTGAAGATGAAGATTGCTCCATGTTGGATTATGTTTATGTTGGGATATCACAATATCTCTTATTTAATTAATGCATCTATATACTTGGTAAAGGGTGGAAGGCTCGGCCTTATGCCTGGTGTTTTGTTCCACTCTTGCCACCCTAGTTTCCGTCATACCGGTGTTATGTTCCTTGATTTTGCGTCCCTTACGCGGTTGGGTGATTTATGGGAGCCCCTTGACAGTTCGCTTTGAATAAAACTCCTCCAGCAAGGCCCAACCTTGGTTTTACATTTGCCTCACCTAGCCTTTTGCCCTTGGGAGTCGCGCTCCCGAGGGTCATCTTATTTTACCCCCCGGGCCAGTGCTCCTCCGAGTGTTGGTCCAAACTAGAGCCACTTGCAGCGCCACCTCGGGGAAACTTGAGGGCTGGTTTTAGTTGTACGTAGTGTTCATCCGGTGTGTCCTGAGAACAAGGTACGTGCGACTCCTATCGGGATTGTCGACACATCGGGTGGCTTTGCTGGTCTTGTTTTACCATTGTCGAAATGTCTTGTAAACCGGGATTCCGAGACTGATCGGGTCTTCCCGGGAGAAGGAATATCCTTCGTTGACCGTGAGAGCTTATGATGGGCTAAGTTGGGACACCCCTGCAGGGTATTATCTTTCGAAAGCCCTGCCCGCGGTTATGTGGCAGACGGGAATTTGTTAATATCCGGTTGTAGAGAACTTGACACTTGACTTAACTAAAACGCATCAACCGCGTGTGTAGCCGTGATGGTCTCTTCTCGGCGGAGTCCGGGAAGTGAACACGGTTTCTGGGTTATGTTTGACGTAAGTAGGAGTTCAGGATCACTTATTGATCATTGCTAGTTTCACGACCGTTCCGTTGCTTCTCTTCCCGCTCTTATTTGCGTAAGTTAGCCACCATACTTGCTTAGTCGCTGCTGCAACCTCACCACTTTACCCCTTCCTTACCCATTAAGCTTTGCTAGTTTTGATACCCATGGTAATGGGATTGCTGAGTCCTCGTGGCTCACAGATTACTACAACACCAGTTGCAGGTACAGGTTTTGCGATGATCATGACGCGAGAGCGATGTTACTTGTTTTGGAGTCCTTCTTCTTCTTCTTCGATCAGGGGATAGGTTCCAGGTCGGCAGCCTGGGCTAGCAGGGTGGATGTCGTTTGAGCTTCTGTTTATGTTTCATCCGTACTCGGATGTTGATCATGTGTTTGAGGTATTGATGTATTCTTGCGGCATTTGTATGCCTTGTATGTATCCCCATCTATTATGTAATGTTGATGTAATGATATCCACCTTGCATAAGCGTCTTCAAGATGCGCTTCTATCCTTGGTGGGACCTTCGAGTTCCTTTAGGATAGGGTCGCATCTTGGGCGTGACAGCACATTACCCATGCGTATATGAATGACAGAAATGGTAATAAATTAGTGGTCAGTGGGGATTCGAAGTCGTGAGATATCTGGTTGGCAGTCGCCGGCGGTGGGGGCGCGGTGATTGGGCGGTGGCATGGGGATCGCCGGAGAAAAAGCTCGGCGTGGGAGGGGGGCTAGAGGGATGGCCGGGGCGGCGGCAGACCTGCGGTGGGGCGTGGTTTGGGGTGGGAGGGGCGGCGTGGCGGCGCGGGCCGGCCGCGGGCAGCGGGGGCCGGCGGTTCGGCCAGTTGTGGCTGGCGGCTCAGGGGGGTGGAGGTTGAAGATAAACTGCAGGCCCTTGATATCGTATCCAACGAATGGAAAATCTACTGACCAGAGATGAAAAAGTTAGTCGACTAACGTGTAGCCTCACCCCGCACGTACATTTGTACGCACGCAACACTCGCACGAACACACACACGCATGCAGGCGTGCAACACTGACACGTACACATAACGAACACACGAACGCATGCAGGCGTCCAACACTGACACGTACACATGCACTCATGAACACACGTGCATGCAACACTGAAACATACACATGCACGCACGCAACACTCGCACGCCTGCATGCACACAACACACTACGCAAGACACACACTCAACCTATACGTGCATGCACCCTTTGTTAAGGACATGGATTGTTACGGGTATTAATCAAACTTATCTGTGATAAGTAGAACATTGATGATTGCAGCGGTCTTTATGAATCACAGCGTATCGAACGGGCTATCAACGTATATATGAAAATTTTAAAATTATCTTACATTATATAGTAGGCTTATCTACATGAAATAGATGACGTCACACTCAATGAACAATCATCGGTTTATGAAATGCCCGCTTCTGACTGCCCTAGCCCACCAAAAGTTCCTCTGCCGTGCGCTGCCTGCGTTGGGTCACTGACATGAAGGCCATGTACCCAAAGAGCCCACACGTCAGTGGAAGAACGGCGCGGTGTCGTACGTCAGAGTCGAGGGCGCCACTCGCTACACGCCCGACTGAACACGCCTCCTTGCCGCATTCAAACGCCTCCATGAAACCCGTGTGGAAGCCGAGAAACCCACTCTGGACACACGTCCGTTCATGACCGGGCCGGCATTAAACGCAATGCCGGCCGAGCTCCTCCTGCCCGCCGTCTATTTAATCTCCTATTTAAACGAGGCCAAACGCCGGCCAAGAATCACACACCTCCGCCGCTCCCCTATCTCCTCCTTCACCATTTTGTCCACTCTTACAATGGCTTACGCAGAGTAGTTATCCCGCATCCAAGCCGGCTCGGTGGCCCGCCGAGCCTGCGGGATACGAGCTATGCAGCTCGCTGATCCACCTCCCTCCCCTTGCCCGACGGAGCCATTTGCCGCCCCAAGCCGGCGCGCGGTTCAGAAACTCGCCGCTCCAGGCCAGCTCGACGAGGAGCGGCGCACGGGCATCGTCGCTGCCGTCCACGTCGTCGCCTCATACCACGCCTCCCGTGTCTGCGACCGTGTCTCCCGTTACTGTGGCCGAGACTCCCATGCCGGCGACTGCACCATGCAAGCAGAGACAGAAGCCGGGTGCGTGAAGAGCGACGAGTCGGTGGCCAGCGCCTCCGCGGCCGCCGCCATCATCGAGGAGAAGTAGAACACGGGAGGCCACCACCGCTTGGGTCCCATGAAGGCCACCGCGGAGGCAACGCTGGCGTACACAGCAGGTGTCTTGCCGGATCCTTTTGTTGCAAGGACCTTCGTCGACCCCGCATGGGCTCCACGGAAGCGGAGAAGCCCCCTTCCACCATCATGTTGGCATCAGCCAACGATATCAGTTGGGCAGTGGGGAAGCGAGCCATCCTTTGCACTGAAGCATTTACCTCCGGGGCTCCCGGCAGTCCGGTGATCGTGCTGCCGAATATGAGGAACACAAATGGATCGGCGGGCGACCATTTAGGCCAGGTATTATATACCTGTGCTGTCCAGAACTAGCACCGCTTAGTTGATTTGAATGTAATGAAATCCGTCATGTTTGTATGGAAATCCGGTATTTTATATGAATTCCGTCATTGTTTATATGAAATATCGCCGTGTTTGCATGAATTTCGTCCGGTTGGTTGAGTTGCTGTCAGAATGTGTGCGGCTACGGTTGGATGGCGTAATTTGCGTGTCGCCGGTCGGTTTGCGGCCGACTCGGTCGGCGTGGTGGGACAAAAACAACACAGCTCGTGCGAGCTCGTCTCCAACGTGCGCGCTGGAGGATGCATGAGCACCCGAGCCATTCCTCTTTCATCGGTGGCAAAGGCACCCGTGGACAAAAGGGTCACCAATATTTTGGCTACCCCGGGCAAGATCCAAACAGCCCCTCCTAGTAGATTCAAATCCCTCGTCCGCCTTGAAATTTTTCCATGTGTTGTTTTCATGGACTAGCAAGATACCCGTGCATTGCACGGAACATCAAGATGCATTTTTTTACAAAACACCTTTTTTGATTGACCCATGCAGGAGTAATCCCATGTGTAAAAACTAATGATATCTCAAGAATTTTATTGGAAAAATGGTATCTCGAGAATTTCATCGAAAAAATGATATCTCGAGAAAGATGAGAGATAAGGTGAGGAGGAGTGGGGCGTGGTGGTGACTGGTGGTCAGACTGGGCGGAGGCATGGGGATGGACGGCGCATTATGTCTACGTTTATATCTCTCTCACACACATACCCACGTAGGTGGGGGACATGCACGAAGAGAAGAGGTGCACGCACGACGCACGTACTCCTGTCTCTTTCCCAACCACACCCGCGCGGGTACACGGTGGAGCTCATTTCTATACGAAAAGGCAGCCCACGTGGTAATTTGACACGTGTACTGGTTGTCCACTTGATGGAGGATCGTCTACCACGGGTGTTGAGGATATAGACCTTAGAGTCACCCGCCAGGAGGGGCCGGGTTACTCATATGGTCATTGCCAGAAGCCCGGTGCCAAGCTTAAAGACGGTGGGCCAAAGATGGGCTTAAGACCCGGATATGGCTTAAGGCCCGTAGTTAGAGCTTGTAGTGTAAGGCAAGAATAGTTGAGAGTCCGAGCCGGACACTCTTATGAGCCGGCCGGGACTCTGAGAGCTGCAGGGCGTCAGCCTCCCTATATAAAGGGACGACCCGGCAGCAGTTTAGGGGCGACAACAATCTGATCGAGAGCCGGGCATAGCAGTTTAGCTCCCTGATTATCGAAACCCTAATCAATACCACATCAAACTGGACGTAGGCTTTTACCTTCACCGTAAGCGGCCGAACCAGTATAAACCCTCGTGTTTCTTGTCCCGCATTAACCCCTTCAAGCTTCCTAGCTGCGATGGCTCCACGACTAAGTCCTAGCTCAAGGACATCTGCCGTGACAATTCCACGACAGTTGGCGCCCACCGTGGGGCCAGCGCACGGTGGATTTGAGTTCTTGAAGGGCAGCTTCGAAGGGCTCAAGGGATACGCTGTGGGCCGGATGACCAAAATTCGTCGCGGCAAGCTCTACATCGACGATGCAAACTGGGGCCCCGATGCCGGCTCAATTGAGTACGGGTACCGGGTCCCCTTCGGCGGAATTCATGTTTTCATTGGCAAGATTGGTGAGCCGGGCCCTGAGCCGGATCTCTGCGCCGATCTCATCGAAACGGCTCAGCGTGCACGACCCGCCCGGGCCCGGCCTGCCTTAAGGCGCGCGTTTGTGGGATGTATCCATGGAGGGCCCTCTGATCCATCTGGGTCCGGTGATGAGGCGGCCGCCGGCTCTGACGGCGAGTCGGCCACCGATGAGTCAAACTCGTTGTATCAACTTCAAGATGGCAGGCTCACGGGTTGTTCCGATGGTGACAGTATTCCGGACCCGTTTGAGCCGCCAAGTCAGGTTGGAGTCTTTATGGCTGGCGCGCAGCCTGTTCAGAACCCCGCTGCTGGAGCGGGAAACCCGGTGCCTTCTCCGGCTCAGGTGCTGATGGATCTCACGGACAAGATGACGGCCCTGTTAACCGCCACGGTTGACCCGGCGGATCAAGCTCAGCATGATGCGGAGGTGGCACAGTTAAAATTGGATCTAGTGAAAGCTAAGGAGGAGCTTGCAGCGGAAGGGATCAGGATGGCTGCAGAGAGGGCGGCTCTCGATGCCCAAACTCAGCTGATCCAGGCGCAGTCCTTCCAACTCACGATGGATCAGAACGCGTCCAATGAGGTCATGAGAAGGAGGCATCAAAAGACCCAATCTCGACTCCCTCCGGTTTACGATCCACGCAACCTCTTCAAGACGCCAGGAGCAGGGTCTAGTAACCCGCTAGTGGTCATAGTGCCCCGGTCTGGAACTCCTATTCAGCCATGAGTGATGGGGCCTCCCCAGGTGCCCCCTGCCCCGCCTCAGTACGTGCCAATACCCCCGGGTCATTATAATAACCCGCTGGAGA
Organism: Triticum aestivum; assembly: GCF_018294505.1. Classification (NCBI taxonomy): domain Eukaryota; kingdom Viridiplantae; phylum Streptophyta; class Magnoliopsida; order Poales; family Poaceae; genus Triticum; species Triticum aestivum. The sequence continues at coordinate 426,458,409 of NC_057814.1, read as the reverse complement.
ACATGGTCGCTGCGGCAGCACGGCTGGCGGCTCTCCCAGTTGACGGCGACTCTCCGACGGCTATTGAAACCCGCCGGGTCAGGGAACTCCTTCAGACGGCACTGGCGCAGCAAGAGGCGTACTCCTACAGCCGGGATAGGATCCACTCGACCCCTCGTCCAGGCCAGAGCCCGAGTTACAGCCGGCACATGGTCTCAGCAACCGGCTCAAGTAACGTCCGACGCCATGACCCGCCCCCTGGCCACGGCCCGGCTTCATAACGGAGCCTTTCACGCAGCAGACCAGGACAGAGCGCGGCAAGAGGCGGAGCAAGTGCCTCAATTGACGGCTTACCAGACCCCCCCGGCTTATCCGACGACTTCCGTCGACGTGGGTATCCCCACCAGGACTGGGGGTGTCCCTTGTTTAGTACCAGCTATCCGCAATGAGCGTCTACCCAAGGACTTCAAAGGCCCTAGGAAGGTGCCTAATTACACAGCAGACTTACAGCCTGCAGCCTGGATCGAGAGTTATGAGATGGCTATGGAGCTGCTGGAGGTCAGTGAGGCGGCCATGGCTAAGTATTTCACCATGATGTTAGATGGGACTGCCCGCACTTGGTTGAAAGGGCTACCACCGAATTCCATTGGGTCTTGGGCTGAGCTGAAAGCCCGGTTCATCCAAAACTTCAAAGATACCTGTAGGCAGTCTATGTCAATTGTGGATTTGACTAACTGTAAGCAGCAGGAGGGTGAGTCTACGACACATTGGGTTCGCCGGGTTAAGGAGATCATACACTCGTCAGACAAGATGGATGCCGGCTCAGCGGTTTTAATGCTGGAGCAGAATTGTCGTTTTGTGCCCCTGAAGATGAAACTCGGGCGGCTTAAGCGCGACTGCAGTGATATGGGTACACTAATGGCGGCTCTTGTCAAGTACGCCGATTCTGATGGTACCAAGGATCCCCCTTCAGATGATGAAAGGACAGGGAAGGGAAAGAAGAACGGCAATGGCAAGGGTCCTCAGTTTAACCCGGGGAACCAAGGAGGAGGCAAGCGCAAGGCCGATGGCAGCCTAGAGTTTGTAGCCAACGCCAGCTCACAAGGTAATAACCAGCGACGCAAGGGGAGGCCCCCTCCCCGAGGCGGCGGGTCAGGTCCGACGCTGGAGCAGCTGTTGAATGAACCTTGTCCAAGGCATGGCTCTAGAGAGAAGCCAGCGACTCATCTGTGGAAGGATTGTGCAATCATGAAGGCCTTTAAGAATTACAATGGCCCGGGCGGCGGCTCAGGCGCCGGCGGCTTTCATGGCCCGGGCGGCGGCTCAAATTCCGGTCCTCAGAACGGTCAAGGGGGCTTTAATCAGCAGTCTGGCCAGGGTCATCAACAGCAGCAGGGGGGTTATCAGACCAATCCAAAGCAGCTTAGCGGTGGACAGTATCATGTGTTTACCACCAGTCTGTGTAAGCGAGATCAGAAGCTTCATAAGAGGGCAGTGAATGCTGTTGAGCCGGCGGTCCCACGCTACTTGCGGTGGTCTGAGCAGCCTATAGTGTGGAGCAGGGAGGATCACCCTCCACGGGTGGATAATCCGGGTCACTTGGCCCTGGTGGTGGCTCCTCAAGTGGGAGGATATAAGTTCACAAAGGTGCTCATGGATGGAGGCAGCAGCATCAACATCCTCTATTATGAGACTTTCCGCCGTATGGGGTTGGTTGATAAAAACCTCAGCCAGTCAAACACTATCTTCCATGGTGTGGTACCTGGTAAGTCGGCTTATCCAGTCGGCAAGATCGAATTGGAAGTAGCCTTTGGAGATGAGAACAACTACAGGGTGGAGAAATTGACCTTTGAGGTGGTTAAGATAAGAAGCCCGTACCATGCTATATTTGGGCGGCCGGCTTACGCCAAGTTCATGGCTCGGCCGTGTTATGTGTACTTACAGCTCAAGATGCCGGGTCACAATGGGACCATTACGGTTCACGGCAGCCGGAAAGTGGCTCTGGAGTGTGAGGAAGGCGATGCAGCTTATGCAGAATCTGTTTGTGCAACAGAGGAGTTGAAGTTTTACAAAGACAATGTTGACCCAACAGATATGACCTCTCTGAAAAAGCCGACTACGGAGCAGGAGCCGGCGATGAAATTTAAGTCAGCTGATGAGACTAAACTTGTTGATTTCGTTCCAGGAGACTCATCTCAGCAATTTAGCATCAGTGCCAATCTGGATCCAAAATAGGAAGGCGCGCTCATCGAGTTCATCCGTGAGAATAGGGACATCTTCGCATGGAAACCTTCTGACATGCCAGGTGTACCTAGAGAACTCGCTGAGCACACTCTCAATGTTGATCCGAAATTTAAGCCGGTCAGGCAGTTCCTTCGGCGGTTTAATGAAGAGAGGCGGAAAGCTATTGGTGAAGAAGTGGCCCGGCTCTTGGCGGCCGGGTTTATTGTTGAAGTCTTCCACCCAGAGTGGTTAGCTAACCCGGTGCTCGTACTCAAGAAGAACGGCACTTGGCGGATGTGTGTGGACTACACGGACTTAAACAAGGCGTGTCCGGCTGATCCTTTTGCCCTCCCCCGTATTGATCAAATCATTGATGCTACGGCAGGTTGTGCACGCTTAAGTTTCTTGGATGCTTATTCTGGATATCATCAGATTAAGATGGCAGTTAAGGACCAGGAGAAGACGGCGTTCATCACTCCCTTTGGAGCCTTCTGCTATGTGTCTATGCCCTTTGGACTCAAGTGTGCACAGGCGACTTACCAGCGTTGTGTACAGAACTGTCTTCATAAACAGATTGGGCGCAATGTTCATGCTTATGTGGACGATATTGTGGTTAAGTCCATAAAAGAGGAAACCCTGATAGATGATTTGAGAGAAACCTTTGATAATCTCCGGGTCTACAAGATGATGCTTAACCCGGCCAAGTGTGTCTTTGGTGTTCCTGCAGGCAAGCTCTTGGGTTTTTTGGTTTCTGACAGAGGCATTGAGGCTAACCCGGAGAAGATCAAGGCCATCACCTCCCTGGCTAAGCCGGCGTGTATAAATGACGTTCAGCGTTTGGCGGGTCGCATCGCTCCTTTAAGCCGGTTTATAAGCCGTTTGGGTGAGAAGGCCATGCCATTATATCAGTTGATGAAGAAAACTGATAACTTTGTCTGGAATGATGCAGCTAATACTGCCTTTGAGGATTTGAAGAAGCAGCTGGCAGAGCCTCCAGTCCTTGCTGCTCCGGTTGATAAGGAGCCCTTATTATTATACGTGGCGGCGAACACACGAGCCGTCAGTGTGGCTATGGTGGTGGAGCGCAAGGAGGAGGGTAAGGAGCATCCGGTTCAGCGGCCGGTTTATTATGTCAGCGAAGTGCTCATTGAGTCCAAGCAGCGATATCCGCATTGGCAGAAGCTTGTTTATGGTGTGTTCATGGCAAGCCGGAAACTTAAGCATTATTTCCAGGGTCATCCCATCACTGTGGTCAGTTCTGCCCCTCTTGGTGATATCATTCAAAACAGAGAGGCCACAGGGAGAGTAGCTAAGTGGGCTATCGAGCTTGGACCTCATGGTCTCAAGTACGTGCCACGCACTGCTGTTAAATCTCAGGCCTTGGTGGATTTCATCAATGATTGGACAGAGTCACAAGTGCCCGAGCAGAAGCCGGATAACACATATTGGACTATCCACTTTGATGGGTCCAGGCAGTTGGAGGGCTCGAGGGCTGGAGTTGTATTGGCTTCCCCTAAAGGTGACAAGTTCCATTATGTGCTACGGTTGATGTTTCCTTGCACTAACAATGCGGCTGAGTACGAGGCCTTGCTCCACGGTCTTCGGATGGCTAAGGAGATGAGCTTGAGCCGGGTAAGGTGTTTCGGTGACTCAGACTTGGTGGCTCAACAAGTATCGGGCAAGTGGGACTCTAAGGACCCTCTCATGGCGGCTTATCGCCGCGAGGTTGATGCTATTGCTGGGCACTTTCAGGGTTACCAAGTGGAACACATCGATCGCAGGAAGAACGAGGCGGCGGATGCTTTAAGCCGGCTGGGCTCTCAGCGAAAACCGGTGCCGCCTAACACTTTCCTGGACGTCCTGTATAGCCCTTCTGTTAAGTTGCCTACAGAGGAAGACTTGGCTGTCCCTGACCCGGAGGCACGACTGGTGGCGGCTCTTCATATCATACCAGACTGGACAATGCCATATCTGGCTTACATGACCCGGGGCGAGTTGCCTGAGGACGAAACTTTGGCCAGGCAAATAACCCGGCGGGCTAAGTCAATGATTGTTATCAATGGAGAGTTGCATCACCGCAGTGTTACGGGAGCGTTTCAGCGTTGTGTTTCCCCTGAGGAAGGTCAAGAAATCTTGCGTGAGATCCATGAAGGGGATTGTGGCCATCACGCCGGCTCAAAGTCTCTTGTGGCCAAGGCTTTTCGTCATGGTTTTTATTGGTTGACGGCTCATGCTGATGCGGAGGACTTGGTCAGTAAGTGTGATGGTTGCCAGAGGTTCTCACGACGGGCTCACGTGCCGGCTCAGGAGCTGAGGATGATCCCAATCACTTGGCCCTTTGCGGTCTGGGGGCTTGATATGGTTGGGCCTTTTAAGAGGTCCAAAGATAAGAAGACCCACCTCTTGGTGGCAGTTGACAAATTCACAAAGTGGGTGGAAGCTGAGCCAGTTAGCAAGTGCGATGCAGCCACGGCGGTTCAATTTATGAAAAAGGTGATTTTCCGCTTTGGTTTTCCGCACAGCATTATAACTGACAATGGCACCAATCTCTCCAAAGGCGCCATGGAGGAGTTTTGTCAACGAGAGCATATCCGACTTGATGTTTCCTCAGTGGCTCATCCTCAATCCAATGGTCAAGCTGAGAGAGCTAATCAGGAGATTCTGAAGGGTATCAAGCCCCGGCTTTTGGTCCCTTTGCAACGGACGCCGGGTTGTTGGGTGGAGGAGTTGCCCTCCGTGTTATGGAGCATCAACACTACTCCTAACAGGTCTACAGGCTTCACGCCTTTCTTTATGGTTTATGGGGCAGAAGCAGTCCTTCCCAGTGACATCCGTCATGACTCACCTCGAGTGGCGGCTTATGTTGAGACGGATAATGAACAGGCGCGCCAAGATGCTCTTGACTTGTTGGACGAACAGCGTGATGTGGCAGCAGCCCGTTCAGCGATTTACCAACAAGACCTGCGCCGTTATCATAGCCGCCGGGTTAAATCCCGGGTCTTCCAGGAAGGCGATCTCGTGCTCCGGCTCATCCAGGATCAAACAGATGCACACAAGTTATCCCCGCCTTGGGAAGGGCCCTTTGTGGTCAGCAAGAACTTGCACAACGGGTCATATTACCTCATTGACATTCGGGAGCATAAAGATTCACGTAAGTCGGAGGAAGAGACCCGTCGGCCGTGGAACATAGCTCAGCTTCGGCCTTACTACACTTGAGCCACCGGCTCTCGTGGTGTACATATTTCTCTCAGCCATGTATATATTATGATAAGCAATAAAGCAGGACCTCTGTCCTTTTTTCTCCTCCAAATATGCACGTGTTGATTTCATTGCAAGATTACATGATGACTTAAAGGAGGATCCGGCTTATGATCGTATTCGAATCTAGCCGTAAGCAATAAGGTCACTTGGGGGCTTCCTGTTCAAACATGGGTCGTATTCGAACCAAAGAGAACATAGCTGTCGATACCCATTTGATTGGCAAAGTGCCGAGCTCATTGGGAGGTTACCTTTGGTCATATTTGAATCATAGTTTAACCCCTCTGAGAACCGACGTGGATCGTATTCGAATCAGCGTCGTTAAACAATTCTTAAAATCACTTGGGGGCTTCCTGTTCAAACATGGGTCGTATTCGAACCAAAGAGAACATAGCTGTCGGTACCCTCTTGATTGGCATCGCCACACCCACTGGGGGCTATATGATCGTATCCGAATCTTAGCTTAACCCCTTTGGGCCGGGTCTCTGGTCGTATTCGAACCGGAAGCCCCTAAGTTCTTCTGCTTTATCACAAGTTTTCTCTGATTATGTCAAGGTGTGTACAGCCGGGTCTCACTTTGCCGGCTTAACTTTGGTTTACAGTATTGCTGAACGCAATGAGTGTTATAAGACAGGTAAACCGGAGTTGCGGTACCAACTTTCTCATCCGGGTTATCTAAACCGGAAGTATGATTGCAGGCCGTTAAGTATGTTCTTACGGCTGTATTCAGGATATCATTGAAGACAAGTCCTTTTTGATTCATATTCCGGGTTATATAAAACTTATGATTCTCAGGGCGGTAAGCCGCCTCGAGACTTGTGATTTGCCCTTCTATGCAGGATAATTAAAGGCACCTCTTTTGAGGTTAAGAAAAGCAAATGATTGATTATGACCCGGAGAAATATCAAAGAGACAACTTCAAAAGACTTTAGCATTCAATACGTGCACGATGGCACGGCAGAGATAAACTGTTGCACCTACTCTATTACAAAACTCATCAAGTCTAAAAGGGTGGAGCATTGTTTGGTAAACCGCCAGCCGAGTTATGATGCTTGCTGAGTTGAAGTCTCCGGCTCGTTCCTATCCTCTCCTCCGGCTGATCCCAAGACCTGGAAAGTTGATGACTTCCAGTCGATGCCGCTGAGAGCTTCGAATTGGGCTTCCTCGTCAATTAACCCGGCCGGGTCAATCTCCGGGGCGAAAGTGTGCTGACGAGCCGGCGGGATCAAGTTGAGGGCTTCATAGCGAGGGGTTGGAATCCTCTGATTCTCCGCGTTGTAACCCGGCTGGTACTTGGTTAGATCTGTGTCGTTCCCGATAAGGGTGGCCACCGGGCGTACAGCCTTCACGCAAGCTGCGAAGTCCTTCTGATCGAAAGCTGAGCCGTCTTCCTTCAGGCTTGGATAGCCAAGGGCGATGTCCGCCGGGTCTAACTCCGGCAGGAATGCCTTGGCCCGGCTCAGCGCGGCGATCGCTCCGGCTCTCGCAGAGGCCCGTCGCAGCTCTTGGATCCGCTGAGGCAGAACGGCGAGCCGGCGCAGGACTTCTGCCAGGTGAGTCGGCACCTCGTTGGATAGGGCCACCACAGCTAAGGCACGCTGTGACCCGGTGTAGAGCTGCTCCACCAGGGTATACACGGCCTTCAGCTTGGTGACCACGCTCTGGTTGAGGTTGGCACTTCTGGGACCTGTTTAACAGAATCAGACAAGCCGGCGACAAGGATGAGTTATGAGATATAAACATTTTAAACTTGATGAAAGCCGGTGAGGCGACTTACCGAAGATGGCGGCCACCATCTGGGAAACCTGGCGCTTTAGGCCGGAGAGCTCAGCGGTCTTCTCGGAGAGAGTCTTCTCCGCCTGTTCAGCCCGGGTTACCAATGCGGCCTTCTCTTCGGCCCAGGCTTTCCGCTCAGCATCAAATTCTGTCTTCAGCTTCTCTTGAGCGGCGATGCTGGATACAAACTTGGCGTTTGCCTTCCGGGTCTCCATTTCTTGCATCTTTAGCCGGCTCGTGAGATCAGCAAGGTCAGTCTCCAGCTTCTTGCCAGCAGCCTGTATAAATTTCCGGGTTATGGCATGAACAATTACTCTACAAATTTAAAGTCCCAAGCGTTTTCCAAGCAAAGACACTTGGCACTTGGGGGCTAATGCATATTGAACGTTTTCTATCTACATATTGCCGGTTCAAATGGAGTAAGCCGGAACCTAAGTCTACAACATACTCAGTCATAAGTCGTCGACTTGGGGGCTAGCATGGTACAGGTAACTAAGCAGTAAATAAGAGGACAAAAGGATGTTACCTCAGACTTCTGCTGGATCTGGGTCACCATGGCAACCTCGGCGTCCCGGCTCTTGTGCACTTGGCTGATGTAGCCAGAGACGAGCTCTCCAATGCTCAGGTTGGTGTAGTCGGAGAGGTCCAGGTTCACCCGGCGGGGCTGCAGCAACTCCCCCTTAGCGGAGCACTTGGCCAGCACGGTAGGTCTCCCCGGCTCAACGAACTCCGTCCGGGTGATTACCACGTCCGGGTCATTTGTTGGTTGGGCCGAGCCGGAGGCCTCCGGGTCAGCAGAAGCTTCTACAGGCGCCGTGTCCATTGGAGTGGTGGCTTCGGGGGCGGAGGCAGCTGGCGGGTCTTGGACCGTCACCTCCGGCTCAGGCAAATCCGGCACTCCGGCCGACTTGGTTTTCTTCACCCTCTTGGTGAGCTTTGCCTGGGCACTGAAAGAACAACAAAGGTTAGTACAAAAAATATGAGTAAAGATCAGAACAACATGAGATGATTATCGTTACCCGGGCGCGGTCTTGAAAGCCGGAAGACTCGACTGCATAGAGTCGCCCGAAGAGGGGGAGGTCTCCTGATAATTGGAGTCAGAAGAGTTGAGTGGCTGACGGATAACACCCGCCAACGGGTGAAAAGGGTACAAGTGGGAAATAACCTCAGTTCGGCGCTTCCTTGATGTGTCAGGTAACCCGGCGGAGAGGTCGGTGTCCTTGTTGGTCCGGGTGTGACGCCGGCTCTCATGAACCTGTTGCTTCAAAATAAATTGAGGATCTTGATAAGCTAAGGGATGTGAAAAGCTTACTTTCCGGGTTACCCTTCGGACTTTCAGCCTTGGCAAGGGCTCCGAGTCGGAGGAAAGTGACATTACCTCTTCAACCACCGGGTTACTTGCGCCGGTGTCATCCTGTCAATGAGCAAGTATTGATAAGGCGGACAGCAACAAACAACAAATACAGCAAGGACTTAAAGGCTCAGGGGTTACCTCTGACTCGGAGCTGTCGCTTAATTGCATCAGCTCTGAAGCAGTAGGCCTGCTTCCTTTCCTGCGAGGGGCGGCTTTCTTGGCGGCTTTCTTCACCTTTCTGGCCTTCTTGGCCGCTTCATGGTCATATTTGACCCGCCAGAACTTGTCGTCAGCCTGAAAAATACAATGGTGATTTCTTTAAACGATTCAGATGAGAGTTATATACAGAAGAAGATAGGATGTTCAGATTGGCGGCTTACCGCTGGGGCTGGGTTGGTCTTGCAGAAGGGGGCTAACCCGGTCCTTCCACAGTCTGCCAGGCTCTCGTTCAAGAGAGCCTTGGTCATCTCCTCTGCAACGTCTTCAGGAAGATCGTTGCGGCTGTGTCTCTGAGGGTCGTCTTTGCGGCCCGTATACTCACACATTAAGCCGGGGCGGCGGCTCAATGGGATCACCCGCCATGAGATCCAGACCCGGACCAGATCGATTCCATTCAGACCATTGCCCAGGAGAGCCTTGATCTTGTTGATGGTTGGGAGCAGAGGCTGGCGCTCCGCCGGAGTCAGTTTGTCTGACAGTGGGTGTGTTGACTCCAGACGTGATGGGCGAAAGCCGGGCAGCGGACTTTCATCAGCCGGTGATGTATCTTGGCAATAGAACCAAGTCATGTTCCAGTCCTTTGGGTGGCTCGGCGGCTCTGCGTAAGGGAAAAGGCAGTCCCTACGCCGCTGGATGGAGATGCCACCTAACTCCAGACTTGGCCCATTGGCGCACTCATTCTGACGGTTTAAGTAAAAAAGCTCTCTGAAGAGCAGCAGACTAGGCTCTTCTCCAAGATAAACCTCGCAGAAGACTTGGAAATTGCAGATGTTGGACACTGAGTTGGGTCCTATGTCTTGAGGCCGTAAATCGAAGAAATTTAGAACATCTCTAAAAAACTTTGAGCCGGGCGGTGCGAAGCCCCGGCTCATGTGATCCGCAAAAATCACTACCTCCCCATCCTTTGGCTGTGGCCTCTCTTCTGACGGGTCAGGGGCACGGTAGGACATGATGTCTTTCTTGGGCAGATATCCTGACTTAACAAAATCCGCTAGGGTCTCGTTGGTGACATTGGACCTCATCCAGTTACAAGTAATGGGAGCTTTGGGAGGCATGGTGAAAGTCGGCAGTCTATGACAAAAAGGAAAAACGTCCGGGTTAATGATAAGCCGGAGGAGATCTACAGTTCAAAGCTAAGGTGGCGGCTTATGAAGGGGACTAATGATATATACCTAAGTACAGCGGGTTATTTAAGCCGCAGGGGCATTCAGAATAAATTGATTATCTACGGCCTTATCATAGCTAAGCCGGAGGATTCTACGAAGCATGGTTCTCTTTAAGCCGGAAGGTTCTACGGCGCGTGGTTTCTTTAAACCGGAACTATAAACCGCCAAGATTCAATGATTGCAGTTTTTTACTAAGTGTGTTAAAACAGGTTTCACACATTGCAGTAACTTTTTTGGATTGAAATGGTCGGGCAAAAGAAAAATTTCTAGACCTAGAAACAGCAGCGAGGGAGTTCTTGGGCCCGAACAAAGTTCCTGTGCAGTAAAAAGAGAGCTGCTTGCGTGTAAAATGGGTGCTAAATAGTCGCCGCACTAGTTCTATGCAGATCTAAGATCAAATAGGGGCAGTAACTATGAGAACTACCGGAACTTGCGGGCAATGGCGACGAACACGAAGAACGCGGACGAATCCTACGGCAGATCTACTCTACAGGACAAGCAGGACTTACAAGAGCTGGAGAGTCGCGGAGGTCGCCGCGTTTTCTCTGGTCAGATCAGGGTGATGCAGCGGCCTGAGCTGGTGACGACGAGGAGACCCGCGGCGGCGACGGCGGCGGAGCTCGAGTAGCACGGGACAGTGAGAGGAAGAAGACGACAGAGGAAGGAGCGTGAGAAGAGCCCGTCGGGCCGGCCTATTTATAAGGCGAGCTCGTAAAGCGGGCGCGAGAATCAAGGAGACCGTGGCGTGGTTATCTCCCCACGCAGCGCCTCGATTTTCGGGATGACAGTAAAGGAAAAGATCCGTTGCAGATCTGGCGGAGTAAAAAACGGACTTAATGGAAGATGACGTCACGGCGGATTATCCGGAGTCCAGAGGATGACGTCACGCCGGGTTATGGCCTTCACACAAATGGTAAGCCGGAGATTTTTTTCTGTCGAAAGAGTTGAAGATTGACATGAGCCGGCTCAAATCAATCTGGGGCCTAATGTTGAGGATATAGACCTTAGAGTCACCCGCCAGGAGGGGCCGGGTTACTCATATGGTCATTTCCAGAAGCCCGGTGCCAAGCTTAAAGACGGTGGGCCAAAGATGGGCTTAAGACCCAGATATGGCTTAAGGCCCGTAGTTACAAGCATTATTATGGTAGAGCTTGTAGTGTAAGGCAAGAATACTTGAGAGTCCGAGCCGGACACTCTTATGAGCCGGCCGGGACTCTGAGAGGTGCAGGGTGTCAGCCTCCCTATATAAAGGGACGACCCGGCAGCAGTTTAGGGGCGACAAGAATCTCATCGAGAGCCGGGCATAGCAGTTTAGCTCCCTGGTTATCGAAACCCTAATCAATACCACATCAAACTGGACGTAGGCTTTTACCTTCACCGTAAGGGGCCGAACCAGTATAAACCCTCGTGTTTCTTGTCCCGCATTAACCCCTTCAAGCTTCCTAGCTGCGATGGCTCCACGACTAAGTCCTAGCTCAAGGACATCTACCGTGACAATTCCACGACAACGGGTGAACAAACAAATTGCGACTTCACGCGTTATGTTAAAAAAGAGGCAAACCATGTGGGGCCTACCTTAGAGGCAAGGCTCTATACACTCGAGATGCTCTGTACGTATTACGTACTTTTGATGTGTCCCGTCAACTCGTAGAATGAGGAGAAGCTTGCTTAGTACGCCGTCTCACCCGCCCACGGGGGCGGTGGCTCGCAGGACGAGGTGAAGCTCACCTTACGCCCGGTCCCTCGCCCAAGCGCGTGGTGGCTCGCAGGACGAGGAGAAAATCTTACTACTCCCTCTATTTACTCCTCGTCCCTACCTTGGTTAGAGAGATTATCATATTGTTTGAAATATATGTCTTTTAGTAGTAGGAGTAGTATAGTGGTATATAGGAGTAGTACTACTACAACAATTTCCTTGGAGTTCGTGGTGCAACAAGCTACCCTAGGCCATGTTACTACTCCCTCCTTTCCAGTTTATGGCTCAATTTCAAAATCTCTCCAACCAAGGTAGACGTTGAGTGGTGGAATTAATTTCGTAGTTTCCACAAGTAATTAGTACGCTTGTTTTTCTCAAGAAATTATGTTTACCGAGGCATTAATTAGAACGAATGCACGCATGACCACTGAATTTCCATGAACTTCTACATGCATTGGTGAGTTTTCTCTTGATACTGCTTGCATCGGGTGATTTAACGCACCTCAAAATCCAAACATGTGATGGTACTACTACTACTAGTAGAATTGAGACTTATAAAACGGAAAAACGAATTTTTTTAGATGAGCCCTATAAACCGGAAAGGAGGGAGTAGTAAGTAGTACTACCTCCATAGTGTGTACGTACTCCGTAAAATCAGATTTTCCAAAACTAAGTCGCTCAACCTTTATTTGCTTGTTTCCCTTCCTGCCTTGTTGCCTCGAACAGACTATGCCAAACTCCCCTACCTGTCGCGTGGGAAAGGACCCGCCCTCGCCTTTTTTTAGTCCCGGTTTGTATTGATGGATCGCGCGTAGCGGAAAAAACCAAGCTGTGTCTTGTACTCCTCCGACGACGCTCGCATTCATGAATTTTGTACTTCCTCTCACCGACATGTGGGACATATAGCAACCGGGTCGACGTGTCTTGCACCAAATAACAGTGCAGGACAGTAGGGGGGACGCACCCCAGTCATACCGCCCCAGTAGTAGTAATGAGCAATGAGACGTCAAGTCACAATGCCGCACCTTCCCAGACGGATGAAGCAACCATTATTTCACACTTCACTTCGCCATCATCTCCTTCAAGAAAACCACGTAGTATTCCTTCTGCCTCAAGAGGGACACGCGCATCGCCTTGGTACATCATGACACGTGGGACCGCATGACAGGCCATGCTTCCCCGCCCATTGCTCGGTAAAATCACCTCATTTTTACTACTTCCTCCGTATCGGTTTACAGGGCACGCACGTCGTTCTAGGTTGATAATTTAACTGGCTATATATGTGATGAACAGTATATGTTTAGAAACTACATCCGCTTAACAATCCAATGATATACTTTTTGTGACATAGTAACTCATATTTAGTTAGTCAAATGGTTGACCTAGAACTACATGCACACCCTATAAACCGAGACGGAGAGGGTAGTACAATACATATCTTTTTAGATCAATATAGTTGGGATTCACCCAGGAGCAAAACCAAGTGGTAGACTGCTCCTGTCGTGTTGGTGTAGCAACCCAAGCAAGGTCAGTCCGCACACGAAATGGCGACACACTTAACAGGACCCATTTGGCCGACATGTGGCTCATCCACCGTCTTGTTCCACGTGCGATGCAACAAATTACAGTTTGGAGCAGCGGTTGGACTTGGAGGCACCCCGGTCGTAGCGCCGCAATAGTAGTAAATGAGCGATGAGGGGTCAAATCACAAAGCCCCACCTTTCCCGCATTAGGCTGGACGGATGAAGCAACCATCATTTCACTCTAGGGCACAGGAGCATAAAGAAAAGAGAAAACCAATGTTGCATGCGACAGCTACCTAGGGCACCCTAGGGTATGGGCCTCCACTACAAATCCTTTTTTTAAAAGCGCCTCCACTACAAATCCGCTTCTCCCTCGTCCTCTTGAAGAAAACCGATGCTGCGTGTAGTGGTAGGGTTTGTAGGAGTACTACGGTGTGCGGGGCCACGTCATAGTAAACGGGAGAGGGATTGAGTTTGAGTCGACGCCTTAATATGTGTGGGCTGCTTGGTTTTACGAGAACGAGGCCGCATTTTGGGTTCGGGGACCAGTGGAGATATATGTACAAAAAATTGTGGACGTAGGTTCGACCGAAAGGCAATGATGCATGGGCCCTGCATTTTGATATACCCACGGCCGCGTGAAATTTGCTACTCTACTCAAAACTAGTAAGGTACACATGCATTGAACGCATGAGATTTGGAAACCAAATTATGAATAAAAACACACTGTAGCATGTAATAAAGCTTTGAGTCATATATGCATGATGTAGATGTCCGTTTAGTTCTTATAGTTCATCTCATTCAAAATCAATTAGTTTTATAAAAAGATTAAGATTCATGGGATTGTGCATTATAAAGCATAAAGTAAAAAACAAATAATGGCAATTCATTTAGAAAAAAAAGTTTGGGCAATTATGATACGAAAGATTCTAGAACAAAGGAGAAGTGCTTGTGTTTTGAGGTTTGTGCATTATGCTTAAGGTCAACCATGGAGTCTTCTAGATTGTACATGTGGCAGAATCTGGTGGAATGTTGATGATATCCAACGGCCATTAGTGCTCGGATTTGCCATCTCTGCACTGTCGGATTAGCTTCATCCAACGACCATCTTTCAAACTTATTCGCACACTATATAGGGGTATAGATAATGCATAAAAGTTCCTCCAAAAACATCTATAACTAATGGGAAGTGAATGTATGCTTAAAATGAAAAAATGTAATACTCCCTCCGTCTAGGTGTATAAGTCATCTTAGATTTTTTTGCTAGTTAATAACATTCCATGCAATGAATTAAGCACTGCATGTCATGTTTGAAAGTCTCAAGCCATTGAAAGCATGCATGGCCCACATCTCTTATTGGTTGATATGTCACGAAACAAGAAACGAGGAGGGAGTTAATGTACTGTGCCTAAGTGTTTTGGGATTATTTGGTTTTCGGAAGATGACTTACACACCTAGACGGAGGGAGTACAAGGAGAAAATATGAATTGCAGTTAAAAGAATGACATTTCTAACAAAAATGTGAATGTGAACTACATATGTGTGCACGTGACCAGCACATACATTGTCAATACAAAATTTAATGCAAGAAATAACTTATGAGTAGCATGCACGAATTGATGATGTGGTGCTTGCATGCATAGAGTACAAAAACAATGTGATTTATGACTTGCATGCATGACGTGTTCTTGTGCCATAGTTGCATGTCTAGGAAAAAAGCTACTAGTGCGTTGTACTAGCTATTTAGGAATAGAAGATGTATACATGGAAGTTGTAGGGAAAGAGATGACATGTATCTCAATTCCTATGAGTAGGGATTGGAAAAGAGATCTCATTTGGTTCACATCATAGGAACTTTCCTCTTGAATCTAGAGATGACATGTATCTCAATTCCTATGAGGAGGGCTTAGAAAAGAGATGTCATTTGGTTCACATAATAGGAACTTTTCTGTTGAATCTAGAGCTGACATGTATCTCAATTCCTATCAGGAGGGATTAGAAAAGAGATGTCATTTGGTTCACATCATAGGAACTTTTCTATTGAATATATGCAAATGTTTATTTTCCTTTGAAATTATGGGAGTATAGGAATCCATTCATACGAACCAAGTGGCTCTAAAGCTATAAAAATGATATCATGTTTATTTCCTTTGAAATATGGAGTATATGAATCTAATCCTATAAACAAATTGGCTCTAAATGAAAAAATCCTATAAAAATCATATCATATAGAGTTCCTATGATATTCCTCCACACCAAAGGATGGTTGAAATTGCTACAGGTGATACGACGGTCTTTCTTTGTACACTCCTCCCCCATCTTTATAGTGACCTCTCGAAGATGAATGAAATGATATATGCTGGGTATTCTATATGTGCATTGTGGTACACCAAAACTCGGTAAAAGTTTGCGAGGTTCGAATTTTCAATAAAGCTATATGCACTGTATTTTGGAACGGAGTGAAATCACAAGTGCTCCCTGGGTGATTTTGGTAATTAATGTCAACATATCTCTTGTTGGACTAATACTTTTATCTAGTGTGTTTCAGATGAGTTAACAGTGGAGTGGCGTGGACAAGAGGATGTGGAACCCCTTCAAGATGCTAAGGACAGAAGATTGGCAAAAGCTCAAAAGCTCAAGACTCTACATTTTCAGTTTAGTGATCCAAGATCACATTGAGTCCATAGGAAAGCCAATACTATTAAAAGGGGATGAGGTGTTGCTTAATGGCTTGCTTGCTCAAAGTTCTTAGTGATATGCTCCAAAGCCCTCAACCACTGTCTCATATCCACATATGTCCCAAACCAAAAGTCAAACTCAGCCCCACCGATTTGATCTATTCGGCGCCACCGAGTTCATTTGACATAGCCACTGCCAGAAACCATAATCAGTTTGGTCTCACCAATGAGATCTCGGTCTTACCGAGATGGGCTTGCAAACTCTCTGTTGCCTATTGCAATTATTTCGGTCCCACCAAGATAAGCAATCGGTCCCATCGAGTTTACTTGACCAACTCTCTGTTTAGCTTATTACCAAAATCGGTCCCACCGAGTTTGTGTAATCGGTCAAACCGAGTTGAGGTTTTACCCTAACCTAGCACATCGGTCCCACCGAGTTGATCATATCGGTCCCACCGAAAATCCTAACGTTCACATTTTGAACTAAATCGGTCTGACCGAGTTTCATGATTCGGTCCAACCGAGTTTGGTAAATTGTGTGTAACGATTAGATTTTGTGTGGAGGCTATATATACCCCTCCACCCACTCTTCATTCATGGAGAAAGCCATCAGAACGTGCCTACACTTCCAGCATACATTTTGTGAGAGAGAACCACCTACTCATGTGTTGAGACCAAGATATTCCATTCCAACCACAAGAATCTTGCTCTCTAGCCTTCCCCAAGTTGCTTTCCACTCAAATCATGTTTCCACCAAATACAAATATGTGAGAGAGAGTTGAGTGTTGGGGAGACTATCATTTGAAGCACAAGAGCAAGGAGTTCATCATCAACACACCATCTATTGCCTTTTGGAGAGTGGTGTCTCCTAGATTGGTTAGGTGTTACCTGGGAGCCTCCGACAAGATTGTAGAGTTGAACCAAGGAGTTTGTAAGGGCAAGGTGATTGCCTACTTCATGAAGATCTACCCGAGTGAGGCAAGTCCTTCGTGGGCAATGGCCATGGTGGGATAGACAAGGTTGCTTCTTCGTGGACCCTTCATGGGTGGAGCCCTCCGTGGACTCACGCAACCTTTACCCTTCGTGGGTTGAAGTCTCCATCAACGTGGTTGCACGATAGCACCACCTATCAGAACCACGGAAAAAATCTTCATGTCTCCAATTGCGTTTACATACTCCAATCCCATCCCTTTACATTCTTGCAACTTGCATGCTTTACGTTCTGCTGCTCATATACTCTTGCCATGCTTGCTTGAAATGTATTGTGAATGTTTAAACTTGTGCTAAAACTCCACCTTAACTTGAAGAAATTAAAAACTGCTACTTTTCTTTGTTGAGGGTCTAATCACCCCCCTCTAGACACCTCTTCTCGATCCTTTCAATTGGTATCAGAGCATTGGTCTCCATTGCTTTGGTTTAATCACCATTGGAGGAAGATGGATGAGTCTACCTTGGGGAGTCTTAGACATAGAGTGCCTATAATTGATGGAGAGTTCTTTCATGAGTGGAAAATTGAGATGCTTGAGATTTTCAATGAATATCATTTGAACAAGTACATTACTAGCCCTTGTGCACCCCATGTTGATCCTTTGCATCCTACCCTTCATGAGTCTATTGACATGATTCACAACCTTAGAACCGTCAATCTTATCACTAGAGGTTTGCCTAGAAACTTGAGTGGTTGCTTGCCTACTCTTGATTGTGCCTTCACCATATGGAGATTTCTTGAGGAACGATTTCCAAACTATTCCTTGAAAAACTTAGATGAAATTCTTCATAAGTCTATTGCCTTGAGTAACATGAATTACAATGATCCTAAGTTTGGTGATTGTCTATTTGAACTTACTAACCTCATGCATGCCAAAGGAGATGTTAGAATCATTAGCAATATCATCTCCGAAGCCATTAGAATCCATATAGATGAATATTGTGATGATCACTTATCTAATGAATCACTCTCTCTAGGAATTGATCCATCACAAGACGATGTTGAACATGGATACTATGATGAGGATGATGATAGTGGCTTTGATCTCGATGAGTCTATGAGACACTTTGGTCTTATGGCTAATCTTTGCGGCTATATGGCTGGAGGAAAGGAATGGGTCCTTGATAGTGGATTTACTGATCACATGACTGGAGACAAGGATATGTTTCATGAACTTGCTGAAAACGACGGCCCTCGAAAGTATGTCACCTTTGGTGATAACTCAATGGGTAAGGTGGTTGGCCTTGGTAAGGTGGCCATCTCACATGATAGCTCCATACAAAATGTTATGCTCGTTGAATCTCTTGGCTACAATTTACTTTCCGTATCTAGACTTGCTGATTTTGGCTTCAATGTCCTATTCGCTGAAGTAGATTGCCAAGTGTTTCGTAGACATAATCATAATATGGTCTTTACCAGTATACGCAGAGGTGATCTTTATATTGTTGATTTCACTAAAAAGGCTCAACCTAGAACTTGTTTAATTGCTATATCTTCTAAAGGTTGGTTGTGGCGTAGAAGGTTAGGTCATGTGGTCATGCGGAATCTTGATAAGCTTATTAAAGGTGATCATATCCTTGGAGTGAAAGATGTTATATTTGACAAGGATAGATTGTGCAGTACTTGTCAAGCAGGAAAACAAGTTGGAGGAAGTCACCCCATGAAGAACATCATGACCACGAGAAGACTACTCGAGCTACTTCATATGGATCTCTTTGGTCCCAATACATACAAGAGTCTTGGTGGAAACTCATTTGGTCTAGTTATAGTCGATGATTTTTCAAGATTTACGTGGGTGTTCTTTCTTGATGATAAATTGCAGGTCCAAAAGATCTTCAAGAACTTCGCTAGGAAGGCCCAAAATCAATTTTAAGTGAAGATCAAGATGGTTCGCAGTGACGGCAGGTGTTCAAGAACGCAAATGTGGATACCTTTCTTGACAAAGAAGGAATTTCACACGAGTTCTCGGCTACGTACACGCCTCAACAAAATGGACTTGTTGAGAGGAAGAACCGGACTCTTATTGAGATGGCGAGAACGATGCTTGATGAGTACAAGACGCCAAAACACTTTTGGGCGGAAGCGGTTGAGACAGCTTGTCATGCAACAAATCGCTTGTATCTTCACAAGCTACTCGGCAAGATGGCATACGAGCTTCTCACCAGTAACAAACGTGTATTCGGCTCAAAGTGCTATATTGTTGATAAGCATCGTCGTTCTAAGTTTGCTCCTAAATCTCATAAGGGTTTCCTACTTGGTTATGGCTCAAACTCTCACACTTACCGTGTCTACAACAATTTCACCCGAAACGTTGAAGAGACGGTAGATGTGAAGTTTGATGAATCTAACGGCTCGCAAGTAGAGCAATTGTCAATTGATGTAGGAGATAGAGATCCTTCAGAAGCAATCCAAGACTTGTCTATTGGCAAGATTCGTCCAACAGAGGTGAAGGAGAGTACCTCGTCCGTCCAAGTGGAAGCTTCTACCTCACGACAAGGTGAACCAAGAGTTGACATGGAAGCATCCACAAGTGGGACACGCCAAGATGAAGAAAACGAGGAAGTACACCGAGATGAACCTCATCAACCTCCTTCTCCACCACGACAAGAGAACGACAACGTCAACAATGAAGAAGGCCAAGAATAAGAACAAGATGATGAAGAAGAGGTTCCACCCCTACCCAAGCAAAAGCTCTCACGAGTTCGAGCAAGAGTCTCAAGAGACCATCCCGTCGTACAAATCTTCAATGATATCCAAACCAAGAGAATCACTCGCTCTAAAACTCGTTTGGCTAATTTTTGTGAGCTTTATTCATTCATCTCTAGCATTGAATCTATGAAGGTTGAAGAAGCATTGGAAGATCCGGATTGGATAAATGCCATGCATGAAGAGCTACACAACTTTGAGAGAAACCAAGTGTGGACATTGGTCGCGAAGCACGACAACAACCACAACATCATCGGTACCAAATGGGTGTTTCGCAACAAGCAAGACGAAGATGGACAAGTCGTTCGCAACAAAGCACATCTCATCACCCAAGGCTGCACTCAAGTCGAAGGTATGGACTATGGTGAGACATATGCCCCCGTTGCTAGACTTGAGTCCATCCGCATCTTACTTGCATATGCTAATCACCATGATATTACCTTGTACCAAATGGACATTAAAAGTGCTTTTCTAAATGTTGAAATTGAGGAGGAAGTTTATGTTAAACAATCTCCCGGCTTTGTTAATCCTAAGAAACCCGACCATGTTTACAAACTTCACAAAGCTCTTTATGGTCTTAAACAAGCTCTTAGAGCATGGTATAAATGCTTGACCAAGTTCCTTATTGAAAAAGGCTTTGAGATTGGAAAGATTGATCTACTCTTTTTACTAAAAGGGTTAATGGTGAATTATTTGTGTGCCAAATTTATGTTGATGATATCATATTTGGTTCGACTAACCCCCATTTTAGTGAAAATTTTGGAAAGCTAATGTCAGAGAAGTTTGAGATGTCTATGATGAGTGAACTCAAGTTCTTTGTTGGTTTGCAAATCAAGCAAACTAAGGAGGGTACCTTTGTTTCTCAAACAAAGTACACCAAGGACTAATTCAAGAAGTTCAACATGCAAGAATGCAAAGGTATGAATACACACATGCCTACTAGTGGACATCTTGACTTGACCAAGGATGGCGAGCCGGTTGACCAAAAGGTTTATCGCTCTATGATTGGTTCATTGTTATATCTATATGCCTCTTGTCCCGATATATGCTAAGTGTGTGCATGTGTGCACGATATCAAGCGGCCCCCAAAGAATGTCATCTTAAGGCTGTGAAAAGGATAGTGAGATACTTAATTCATACACCAAATTTTGGCATTTGGTATCCTAAGAGGTCTTCTTTTGATCTTGTTGGCTACTCCGATTCGGACTATGCCGGAGACAAAGGTTGATAGAAAGTCCACTTCTGGTGCTTGTCAATTTCTTGGTAGATCTCTTGTGTCTTGGTCCTCCAAGAAACAAAACTCGGTATCCTTATCCACCGCCGAAGCGGAATACATTGCCGCCGGTTCATGTTGTGCTCAATTACTCTGGATGACCCATACTCTTAAGGATTATGGGATCTATGTGAAATATGTTCCATTGCTTTGTGACAATGAAAGTGCTATTAAGATTGCTCACAATCCCGTGCAACATTCTCGAACTAAGCATATTGAAGTTCGTCATCATTCATTCGAGATCACGTTGCTAAAGGGGACATTGATCTTAAGCATGTTCGTACCGATAAGCAATTGGCGGATATATTCGCCAAACCGCTTGATGAGAAAGTATTTCGCTGTTCGAGAGGTGAATTGAACATCATTGATGCTTCAAACTTGGAGTAGGAACTCCATTTGGATACATGCAAGGCATGAGCCTTTGACTAGTCCTTGATATTTCTCTTATGATGATGATCATATGTCTTGGATATATTTGCACCCTTGCATGCTATCTAACCCTTGTAGGTACTTGGATGAATCTAAATCTATGAGATTGCAAATCACTCACATCTTGAGTAATCTCTATGTCACCAAGTCTCTACAATATGGTGGTTGAATTCAAGGAAGCATGAAACCTTTCAACATATCCTTTGACAATTTCTTTCTATCAAATTTCATGATTGTCATTTTGGATACACAAGTGCTTTTCCTTGCAAGACTAACCCATGTAGGTAGATGAACTCAACCTACAAGTGGTGCTCCCAATTCTTGATAAGCTACATCAACCTTGAGCATCCCACACAAGTTCAACTACATGATCAAGTTCAACACCACCACCCGAGGTATGTTATTCCATCTTAGAGAAGCTTTACCCCAAGACATGGGTCAAAGCAGCTCAGCAAGATGCGAATACATCAAAATGCTTAAACGAAAAATGGTAACCCCATTTTGAGCTTAAACGATGAGTATGACCTACGATCAAGTGTTCTCACTTGACTCCTCTGTCAATATACTCTAACATAGGTGACTTTGTCGCCGACCAATTCTAGATAAAGTTCTCTAGTGTTTCTCTGTGTTTTTGCATTTGTCTCTTGCATATTTGTTCCCCT
Organism: Triticum aestivum; assembly: GCF_018294505.1. Taxonomy (NCBI): domain Eukaryota; kingdom Viridiplantae; phylum Streptophyta; class Magnoliopsida; order Poales; family Poaceae; genus Triticum; species Triticum aestivum. Next base: position 426,436,479 of record NC_057814.1, on the reverse strand, counting down.
TCTTAAATAAGAAAAACTTCATCTAGATATCTTTTACTTTTCTCTATTATGTGCTGCATTCCCTGCATCCAATTCATTGCAAATCTTCTTAGATAATTCCCTGCAAATCTTTGTGAGACCTGATTTGCCTAGTGAGCTGAGATGACAATTGTTCTCTCTGTGTGTTGAACTCAGATGCACCGGTTTGTCTCTTTCGGTCAAACCAAACCATTTCGGTGCCACTGAAGAAAACAACTCGGTGTTACCGATTTCGATGCTGAGAAGACAATTTGCCATTTGCATCCTGCATATTTGTTCCAGCTCCACTCGATGATTCTTGTCCTCTACCTGCATCACATTCTATATGCTGCTTTGCTTTGCGACTCAAGGACCAAACCTATTTTGACTCACACTCCAGAAGATCCCTTCTTGGAAATTGATGTCAAAGGGGGAGAGAGAGATCACATCAAAGCTTAATCACATCAAAGGGGGAGAATGCTTAATCACATCAAAGAGAGAGCGACCTCGGATGCTTGGTATTCAAGAGGAGAGACGTCACATGTCTTTAAGAGGGGAAAGACATGTTAGTTTGTGTTATGATTTGTTTTGCTCTGATTTTCTTTTCCTATCTTCTCCCATTATCCAATATAAGATTCAGGGGGAGAAAGACTTCTAAGGGAAGGAAATCTTCGAATTCATTGCAAATCTTTACCTTTGGGGACATGCCTATATCTAATAGGAGTACCTAGTACTCACTCTCTACATGTCATCCCAATCTTGGTACTCTTGTGGTTTGCTATTTGCTCTGATTAGTAGATGTCTGTGTTATCTAACCTTGTTTACTCAGGTTCATCTCTTCCAAAGCCAGCTCAAGACCACAGGGTAAGTATATGCATCACACTCATGTGCATGATGATCTCTTGCTGATGTACATATTGTTTGCAAGAAGGACTCATGAACATGAAGGTACACTTCCTATATTCACATCATCTGCTCTGATGCATATAGCCAAGATACATGTAACTCATTGCTTGCTCTGTCATGCTTATGCATTCACCTGCTCTTATATCCCATATTTACAAGATTGCATACATGTAGGGGGAGCCTATGCATGTTACATGTTCTTCCAAAGCTTTCCCTGCTATTCTTTATATCCTTCTCTAAAGCTTTGATGTATGTTGTCATCAATTACCAAAAAGGGGGAGATTGAAAGCACAAGTGCTCCCTGGGTGATTTTGGTAATTAATGTCAACATATCTCTTGTTGGACTAATAATTTTATCTAGTATATTTCAGATGAGTTCAACAATGGAGTGGCGTGGACAAGAGGATGTGTAACCCCTTCAAGATGCTAAGGGCAGAAAATTGGCAAAGCTCAAAAGCTCAAGACTCCACATTTTCATTTTAGTGATCCAACATCACATTGAGTCCATAGGAAAGCCAATACTATTAAAAGGGATGAGGTGTTGCTTAATGGCTTGCTTGCTCAAAGTGCTTAGTGATATGTTCCAAAGCCCTCAACCACTTTCTCATATCCACATATGTCCCAAACCAAAAGTCAAACTCGGCCCCACCGATTTGATCCATCCTGCGCCACTGAGTTCATTTGACATAGCCACTGCCAGAAACCCCAATCAGTTTGGTCTCACCGATGGGATCTCGGTCTCATCGAGATGGGCTTGCAAACTCTCTGTTTCCTGTTGCAATTATTTCGGTCCCACCGAGATAAGCAATCGGTCCCACCGAGTTTTCTTGACCAACTCTCTATTTAGCTTATTACCAAAATCGGTCCCACCGAGTTTGTGTAATCGGTCAAACCGAGTTGAGGTTTTACCCTAACCCTAGCACATCGGTCCCATCGAGTTGATCATATCGGTCCCACCGAAAATCCTAACGTTCACATTTCGAACTAAATCGGTCTGACCAAGTTTCATGATTCGGTACCACCGAGTTTGGTAAATTGTGTGTAACGGTTAGATTTTGTGTGGAGGCTATATATACCCCTCCACCCACTCTTCATTCATGGAGAAAGCAATCAAAACGTGCCTACACTTCGAGCATACATTTTCTGAGAGAGAACCACCTACTCATGTGTTGAGACCAAGATATTCCATTCCAACCACAAGAATCTTGATCTCTAGTCTTCCCCAATTTGCTTTCCACTCAAATCATCTTTCCACCAAATCCAAATCTGTGTGAGAGAGTTGAGTGTTGCAGAGACTATCATTTGAAGCACAAGAGCAAGGAGTTCATCATCAACACACCATCTATTACCTTTTGGAGAGTGGTGTCTCCTAGATTGGTTAGGTGTCACTTGGGAGCCTTGTAGCGACCCGACCTCAAACGGTCAAGTCTTTGTGCTTCAGTGTCATCCCTGGATCGGTAATGCTGACACACACAGTACTCGAAGGATTTATAACAGAGTTGCAATCACACACTTATTACATTGAATGTCTCAAAGGAGAACTTATTACAATAAATATGGCTTAAGGCCATCTAATACGACAACAACGGAAGGCTTGGAAGATAAAGTGAGTCCATCAACTCCAACGGCATAGCTGAGTGCACGACAGCGACCTATCGCACCTTTACTCTTGTCTGAAAAGTCTGCAACATAATACGTTGCAGCCCGAAAACGGGTCAGCACATGGAATATGCTGGCAATATAACACAGTAGAGCAATGAACAGATAATTCTATCACTATATGCATATATGGCTGGTGGAGGCTCTAAGGTTATATGATTTTTGCGAAAAAGCCAATTTTTCCCTACAACAAAGAATAAATTTTATTTAACTATCATGGTAGTTGTTAAACATTGAGAAGGTTCCTCCAACTCAATCCCAATTAAAGGTAATTATCAACCCAACAAATTAAATTAGAGTGATGAGATACAATAGGATAATCCAAGAACTAGATACTCAAGATGTCCATAACCGGGGACACGGCTAACCATGACTAGTTTATACACTCTGCAGAGGTTTGCGCACTTTTCCCCACAAGACTCGATCTCCTCCGTTGGATTTCTCGCACTACATGGTGTTTGAGAAACGGATGACCGAGACACAGTCTTTCATCAGCACTAACTCATTACTCTGGTAGACAGTTACACCTACTTTCCCTCTACATCTGCTAGCCTACCACTGAAAGAGGTCATGCAACATACTCAACTATGCCAGAGCCCATAATGGCTTGTGGCTGCACACGGAAGTTTCTAGCATGAATAATCTTATGATCCCTTTGAGCCTGGGTGGCGGACCGTAGGATGATCACACGGGTACTCCGGGATATCCTAGGACAACACTGGATTCTCCAGGTGCCCAAACAAGCAATCCACCCAGATGTGTATTAAAGTTGCCACCTTAAGTTAAACCATTAACTAACAATCTCACATCTGTCATGGAATACACTCAAACCCAATCCACGTCTACGAGCATGGCATAATAATATAAGCAACACGTAGAAGTAACTCCCAAGGGTTTGATATTAAAACAGGTAATAGGTTCTACCTCATCATCTACTTCCCAAACCCGCATGTTAAGAGATCCTACTTATGCAATGTGTGAGGGTTGTAGCTAATGCATAAAAACTGGGTAATAAAGGGATATGATCAATGTGTTACTTGCCTTGCTGACGATCCGCAAAACCTAGTACCTCGTTGTAGCACGCTTCGCACTCCGGGAATTCTATCACAAACAAACAATAAAATACATAAGCAATCAAGCAAGATGCACGGGTAAAACTCAAATAAGAAGATCTAACCAGAAAGTTCAACTTAAGAACTCCGGTTTGCAAAAAGAATCAAATCAAACGGAGCAACGAAACTCAAACGGCGAAAGAAACAAAATCCGATTACTAACCTGGACTAAAGTCAAATTTTACAGTATCAAAATCTTGTTCAAGTTGGTTAAACAGAAAGAGGGCTTCGCGACGAAGATCTAGGCGCTTGAATCGCCTGATTCCGATAAACGAGCGAAAAATTATACTAGAACGAAAATCGGATGAGAAATCGCGATAGAAAATAATCGCGAAAATCCCGAGAAAAAGAAAAAACTGACGAACAGGGTAACGAACGAACGTTCGCTGTCTGTGACTAACGGGTGAACGGCGTTCGTTTAAACGAACGAACGGACGAAGGTCCGCAAAATAAATAAACTGACGGAAAAACCGATCTAAGAAAATAAACCGAAAAAAACCGGGGTTAACCGAAGAAAACCGGCCGGTCAACGGCGAGATCCGGCGCGGCAGTGGCGGGTGGCGGCGGCGGCGTGCGGCGGCGCAGCGGCGGGAGGCGGCGGCATGCGGCAGCGCTAGGGTTTAGGCGGCGCGGGTGGGCTGGGCGGTGGTGGTGAGCTGCGGGGCAGGGGGCCCCGGCTTATAAAGCCCCCCGGGCAGAGTCCCGGTCGGGTACGGCCCGGAGTCGGTTTCCTTTTTTTAAATATTCCGATGTGCAGAAAAATAAAGAAAAGAAATACTAAACGGACTCAAAAAATCCCGAAATAAATTTTGCCCGCCCTCTAAAAATATACCGGCCAAGGTGAACATTTATTTGGGCCTATTATGCAATTTTGAAAAATGCATATTTTTTCCTAATTCAAATAAAATAGCAATAAAATCCGAATAACATCAAATATTTGATTTTAATATTTTTCCTCCAATATTTCATTTATTTTGGAGAAGTCATATTATCTCCTCTCATATATTTTAATATGAAATATTTTCAGAGAGAAAATAAAATAAAACCAAAATGATCCTTGTTTCAATATTTGATAAAAACCAAATATGAAAAAAGTGAAATTCCCAACTCTCTCCGAGGGTCCTTGAGTTGCTTAGAATTTCGAGGATCGTGAAATAAAATGCAATAAAATATGATATGCATGAATGACCTATGTATAACATTCCAAATTGAAAATTTGGGATGTTACAAACCTACCCCCCTTAAGATGAATCTCGCCCTCGAGATTCGGGTGGGCTAGAAAATAGGTGCGGGTGGTCTTTGCGTCGATCATCCTCTCGTTCCCAGGTGGCTTCGTCCTCGGTATGGTGGCTCCACTGAACTTTGCAGAACTTGATAACCTTACTACGAGTGTCGGAGTAATTGGACACGGGTATCCCGAAGACGACGAGACAATATTTCAAGACATCGGGGCTAGCAAAGCCCCTCAGTCCGACTGCCCGGCCGCTCCTGCCGGCTCCTCAGTCCGACTGCTCCACCCGGCCGGCTGCCAGCTGACCGACTGCATCGACTAGCCGGCTGCCGACTGCAGTCCGACCCGGCATCGACAAGACACCGACGAGACGGTCGTATCCGAGCACTATTCACGTGTCATCCCCGCCATCATGTATAGTGTCACTTGTCCCCTGGCACTATTTATGAAGTGACCCAGGGGACAAGCATGACATGCACCATGCCTTACCCATGCCCACTAGCTAGCTTACATACTAAGCTACTCTCTCCTATAAAAGGAGACACACATCCATCCATCCATGGATGGACTCACGTACCCCCACAAGCAAGCTAGCTAGCAAGAGAGCTAGCTAGCCATCCATCCATCCATTCCCACGGGCAAGCATGCCCAAGCACACATACGGCCATGCTCATGGCCGGCCACTAAAGCGTGCCTTGTGCACACATATATGGAGGCAGATGCCCATGGCACTGCCACCAGATACAGCTCTAGGAGCGCTTTTTACTGCCCGATATACACCCCAGATATATATGCTCAGACATGCAGGAGTAGGGGTATTATCTCTCCGGAGAGCCCCGAACCTGGGTAAACTAGCGCGTGCTACTCGCATACCCGCTCCCGGGCCTATCAGCAGCAGTCTTACCCTCACACAAAGCCCTTGTGGCATCTGTTGCCTCACACCCCCCGTGAGAATACCACGACAGCTGGCGCCCACCGTGGGGCGGTACTATCTATGCTACCGCGCTGCTGCTGGTTTCGCAGTCCGGGCGGGACCATCTTCGCCACCACCACCGCGGCGTCGCGCCGTCCCTCCGATAGCGGTCGAGGGCTCGATATCGACACACCCTCGGAATGGCCGCGAGGGGCGGCGCGTCCTTGCCGTCGGCCTCGCCTTCGACATCACCGCCGCGGCGTCGCGCCGTCTCTCCGGTAGCGCTCGGGGGCTCGACTTCGACCCACCCCCGGAGTGGCCGCGCGAGACGGCGCGTCCTCGACGTCGGCTTCGCCTTCATCACCACCACCGCAGTGTCGACTGCGTCGCCGCCGTCCCGGCCTCCCATGCGCCCTGCGCCTCGTCTCGCTCCGGCGTGTGCGTCGACACCTCCCCGCGCCGGATGACGCCCCAGCCGTGCGCCCGTGACGCCCCGTTGCCCGCGTCCGCGCGTTTCCGCTGGCGCCCTGCGTGTCTGTGCACTGCGGAGTGACTGCTGCTCTGCCCGCGTCCGTACGTCCGTGCGTTCGCCGCTGCTCCGCCCGTGTCCGCGTGCCGCCAAGCAGACGCGGCTATGCCCGGGGCATTTGTCCGGCTCCACGCATTGCACCTCCGTTTGACTACCTGCACAGCGCCGGCTCCGGCTGCTCCATGCCTGCGCGGCTCCACCAGCACCCGCACCTGGCCGCCTCCCCGTGCCCACAGATGCCCGGCCGTGCCTGGTCGCCTTCGCGTTGCGCACGCGCCATGCTCGCCTCTGCGCCCGCCCGCCGGCTCCTCGTCTCCGCGCCGGGTCCTCGACGCCGCGTCGCCCCCTCCCCGAAGCTCCCGCCTGGCCGCCTTCCGCCCGAGCTGGCTCCGCGCCTCGCGCCGTCTCGGCCCTCGGCCTTCCGGGTGGGGGGCCGGCCCTGTCCCCGAAGCTCCCGCCGGGTCGCCTCTGCCCGCCGCCTGCGTCGGCTCGGCTCCGCCCGCGCGCCGACTCCGCGTCCGCCCGACCTCGTCCTGCTCCCAGCTCTCGGGCCGACTCCCCTCCGCCTGGTCCCGCTGTCTGGTTCCCCGGCTGGCTCCTCCTCTGGCCGGCTTCGCCCGCCCGCCTGCTGGCACGTCTGCGCCCCCGTCGCCGATTTCCCGCGACGCCGGCCTCCCATGTCGCCGCCGCCTTCGTCCTCTGACGCCGCACACGCACATCCCTCCGCCGCCTTGTGCCGGCCAGGGCCGGCTCCTGCGCCGCCCGCCGGATCCCGCCCCCGACGTCGCCCGTGGCTGGCCGACTCCTCGCTTGGCCGGCCGGCTACCGCGCGCCCGTTGGCCGGGTCGCCGCTCCCAGCCGGCATCCGCCTTCACACCCGGCCGCCCCCGCGGGCCGGCTCCGCTTGCTCGACGCTCCCCCACCGGCTCCCCCCCAATATCGCCCCGACTCTGTCCGCGCCGCCGGGTCCCCTCGATGGCCGGTGTCCGCCTCGGCGTCCGCGCTGGCCGCCCGCCGGCTCGCCACTCCGTCCGGCCCCGGACGGCTGGCCCTCTGCTCCGCTCGCCTGGCCGGCTCCGCCCCGCGCCGACTGGCCGGATCCACCCGGCACCCGCGCGTCGGCCGCCTCTGCCTGCATCCGGCTGCTCAAGCACAGAAAAGAAAAGAAAGAGAGAGAGAGAGAGAGAGAGAGAGAGAGAGAGAGAGAGAGAGAGAGAGAGAGATAGAGAGAGAGAGGGCCGACTGCCCAATCCGGCTGGGGAGAAAGTCAAAGGGCCGAGTGCCAAAAAAAGAAAGAGAAAGAAGTCGGCTGGGGCAAAGAGAAGAAAAAAAAACACCCGTCCGGATGATTCGTCCGCCTGCTTCGCCACTCGGACGGTCAGTCGTGACCCACGCTGTCGGCAGTGCCAAGCCGGCTGGTCTGCCTCCTGCTCCGACGGCTACACCCAGCGGGTGCGCTGACGCGCCCCCGCGAGGAGAGAAGACAAAGTAGTCGCCGGGAGATCCGGCCCGACTGCTCAGCAGTCGGCCCGAATCTCGGGGGCTACACCCAGCGGGTGCGCTGACGCGCCCCCGCGAGGAGAGAAGACAAAGTAGTCGCCGGGAGATCCGGCCCGACTGCTCAGCAGTCGGCCCGAATCTCGGGGGCTACACCCAGCGGGTGCGCTGACACTCCCCCGCGAGGAAAGAAGACAAAGTCGTTGCCGGAAGATCCGGCCCGACTGCTCAGCAGTCGGCCCGAATCTCGGGGGCTACACCCAGTGGGTGCGCTGGCGCGCCCCCACGGAGACAAGAGAAGAGTTTCGTCCGGCTGCCAGCAGCCGGCAGAAGAGGAAAAAGGGTGCTGCAAGACGCCTCGCCGCCTGGCCGGTCGAGCCTGACCGGTCGGGACCCTCCTTCGAGCGCCCGGGGGGCTCGAAGGCTACACCCAGCGGGTGCGCCGACTCTCTTCGGCAAACTCCGCCTCGGCTACATGAAAACCAATGTGAGCTCCTCAACCGCAGATTTTTGCACCGCGAGAGCACGGATAACCCCGAGCGATGCTCGGGGGCTATCTCCGCATTTCATTACAGTTGCATCACTGTTCGCCCCGACGCCAGCCAGAGTTGGCCCGGGGGCTGGCCGCTTGGCCTGAGACGTTAGTTCCCGCAGACGGCTTAGTAGCGTGCGCGGTATGAAAAGCCCACTCTTAGTCACAGACCGCAGAGCGGCTGTCCGACTGGCAAGAGTGAAAGCTGAAGGCCACCCACGCGAAAAACGTCCGGGAAGAAAAACGCTTCGGGCGACCCGACCATTTTCTTTATGAGTATCTACTCGGTTAAATTCGCTCCCAGAGTCTGAGTATTGTACACTCCACTCCGCGGCCCACTCTCAGCCACAGACCGCAGAGCGGCTGTCCGGCAAGCGAGAGCACAAGCCAAAGAGCGGAGGGAACATGAAAGAGATGAAAGGGGGCTCGGACGAAACCGAGGTGGCACCCTCCGCATAAAACTTGCAGTGCTAAAAAGCAATCACTTGACATATCTGCATGGACTAACTTTCTCTTTTGCATGATCATTTCCATGAACACTCGCGAAAAAACCTCCGCCCGACTTTGCCAAGTTGCCCGGAGGCTTGGGGGCTACTGTCGGAGTAATTGGACACGGGTATCCCGAAGACGACGAGACAATATTTCAAGACATCGGGGCTAGCAAAGCCCCTCAGTCCGACTGCCCGGCCGCTCCTGCCGGCTCCTCAGTCCGACTGCTCCACCCGGCCGGCTGCCAGCTGACCGACTGCATCGATTAGCCGGCTGCCGACTGCAGTCCGACCCGGCATCGACAAGACACCGACGAGACGGTCGTACCCGAGCACTATTCACGTGTCATCCCCGCCATCATGTATAGTGTCACTTGTCCCCTGGCACTATTTATGAAGTGACCCAGGGGACAAGCATGACATGCACCATGCCTTACCCATGCCCACTAGCTAGCTTACATACTAAGCTACCCTCTCCTATAAAAGGAGACACACATCCATCCATCCATGGATGGACTCACGTACCCCCACAAGCAAGCTAGCTAGCAAGAGAGCTAGCTAGCCATCCATCCATCCATTCCCACGGGCAAGCATGCCCAAGCACACATACGGCCATGCTCATGGCCGGCCACTAAAGCGTGCCTTGTGCACACATATATGGAGGCAGATGCCCATGGCACTGCCCCCAGATACAGCTCTAGGAGCGCTTTGTACTGCCCGATATACACCCCAGATATATATGCTCAGACATGCAGGAGTAGGGGTATTATCTCTCCGGAGAGCCCCGAACCTGGGTAAACTAGCGCGTGCTACTCGCATACCCGCTCCCGGGCCTATCAGCAGCAGTCTTACCCTCACACAAAGCCCTTGTGGCATCTTTCGCCTCACACCCCCCCCGTGAGAATACCACGACAACGAATGACTCGGCTGGCAAACTCAAGAATCTTGACTGGTTTCTCCTCATATGTCAATCACTGTCCAACTGAATCGCTTCCAGGGGCACTGTATCTCTCAGAGGAATATCGTCCATCTCTGCATGGCACTTCTTCAACTGGGAAACGTGAAACACATCATGTACTCCCGACAGTCCTTCGGGTAACTCCAACTTGTAGGCAACCTCTCCCATGCGTTCCAAAACACGGTACGGTCCCACAAATCTCGGAGCTAACTTTCCTTTAACTCCAAAACGTTTAACTCCCCGAAGAGGTGATACTCGCATATACGCTCTGTCTCCGATTTCATAGGCTACCTCCTTGCGTTTTGAATCTGCATAACTTTTCTGTCTGGACTGAGCTACCTTCAGTCTATCCTGAATCAGTTTAACCTTCTCTTCAGATTCCTTAATCAAATCCGGTCCAAACAACTGGCGGTCTCCAACTTCATCCCACATCAACGGTGTTCGGCATCTTCTTCCATACAGGGCTTCGAAAGGTGCCATCTTCAAACTAGCCTGGTAGCTGTTGTTGTACGAGAACTCCGTGTAGGGCAAGTAGTCATCCCAACTAGATCTGTAATCTAGCGCACAAGCTCTCAACATGTCCTCCAGAATCTGATTGACTCTCTCGGTCTGTCCATCTGTCTGCGGGTGAAATGTTGTACTGAACTCTAGCCTGGTTCCCAATGTCTGGTGCAGCTGGTGCCAAAACTTTGAGGTAAACTGTGTTCCTCTATCTGATACGATGGTCCTCGGAACTCCGTGCAGACATACGATCCTGGTCATGTATATATTGGCCAACTTCGCACTTGTATAGGTGGTTTTCACTGGGATAAAGTGGGCTACTTTGGTCAAGCGATCCACTACTACCCATATTGAATCATATCCCGATCGGGTCCTGGGTAATCCGGTGATGAAATCCATGGCAAGCTTATCCCACTTTCATTCGGGTATCAGCATAGGCTGCAGTAATCCTGCTGGCTTCCGATGTTCTGCCTTCACTCTCTGACATACATCACATACGGCTACATACTCGGCAATATCCTTCTTCATGCCAGTCCACCATAAACGCTCCTTCAAATCCAAATACATCTTGGTGTTTCCGGGGTGTATCGAGTATGGCGAGTCATGAGCTTCCTGTAGTATCAACTTCCTGATCTCTGCATTATTGGGCACATATATCCGGTCCTCAAACCATAAGGTGTCGTGCTCATCCTCACAAGAACCTTTGGCTTTCCCTTCACTCATCTTCTCCTTTATCTCGGCAATCTCCTTGTCATCCTTCTGAGCTTCTCGATTTTTTCCCAACAATGTAGACTGAACTTCCATTGCGGTGACATAACCTCTGGGAACAATCTCCAAACGTAGCTCCCTGAGATCCTCGGCTAACTCCTTTGGCATCCCTCCGCTTACGAGGGTGTTAACATAACTCTTACGGCTCAAAGCGTCTGCTACGACATTGGCCTTGCCGGGATGATAGTGCAGCTTCATGTCGTAATCCTTTATGAGCTCCAACCATCTCCTCTGCCTAAGGTTAAGCTCCTTCTCTGTGAAGATGTAATTAAAACTCTTGTGATCCGTGTACACATCGCAACGGTTTCCAATAAGAAAATGTCTCCAGGTCTTAAGCGCATGCACCACAGCTGCTAACTCCAAATCATGCGTGGCATAATTCAACTCGTGCGGTTTCAGTTGTCGTGAGGCATACGAAACAACTCTCCTGTCTTGCATAAGTACTCCTCCAAGTCCTAAGCGAGAGGCGTCGCAATACACTTAGAAATCCTTGCGTATATCCGGCAGAATCAGCACTGGGGCTGTAGTCAAACGTTTCTTCAACTCCTGGAAACTTGCTTCACATTCATCAGTCCAATGGAATTTAGTGTCCTTCTTCAACAATGTCGTCATAGGCTTCGCAATCTTAGAAAAATTCTCATGAATCTCCGATAGTATCCCGCGAGTCCAAGAAAACTGCGGATCTCTCCTACTAAGGTGGGTGCCAACCACTCAGTGACTGACTGAACCTTGCTGGGTGATACGTCTCCAACGTATCTATAATTTTTGATTGTTCCATGCTATTATATTATCCATCTTGGATGTTTTATGGGCTTTACTATGCACTTATATATTACTTTTGGGACTAACCTATTGACCCAGAGCCCAGTGCCAGTTTCTGTTTTTCCCTTGTTTCAGTGTTTCGCAGAAGAGGAATATCAAATGGAGTCCAAACAGAATTAAACCTTCGGGAAAGTTATTTTTGGAACGGAAGCAATCCAGGGGACTTGGAGTGCACGTCAGGGAATCAACGAGGAAGGCACGAGGCAGGGGGGCGCGCCCACCCCCCTGGGCGCGCCCTCCACCCTCGTGGGCCCCTCGTGGCTCCCATGACGTATTTCTCTCTCCTATATATACCAATATACCCTAAAACCTTCGGGAAGCAGAATAGATCGGGAGTTCCGCCGCTGCAAGCCTCTGTAGCCACCAAAAAACCAATCGGGACCCTGTTCTGGCACCCTGCCGGAGGGGGGATCCCTCACCGGTGGCCATCTTCATCATCCCGGCGCTCTCCATGACTAGGAGGGAGTAGTTCACCCTCGGGGCTGTAGGTATGTACCAGTAGCTATGTGTTTGATCTCTCTCTCTCTCTCTTGTTCTTGATTTGGCACGATCTTGATGTATCGCGAGCTTTGCTATTATAGTTAGATCTTATGATGTTTCTCCCCCTCTACTCTCTTATAATGGATTGAGTTTTCCCTTTGAAGTTATCTTATCGGATTGAGTCTTTAATGATTTGAGAACACTTGATGTATGTGTTGCGTGGGATAACCGTGGTGACAATGGGTTATTCTATTGATTCACTTGATGTATGTTTTGGTGATCAACTTGCGGGTTCCGCCCATGAACCTATGCATAGGGGTTGGCACACATTTTCATCTTGACTCTCCGGTAGAAACTTTGGGGCACTCTTTGAGGTTCTATGTGTTGGTTGAATAGATGAATGTGAGATTGTGTGATGCATATCATATAATCATACCCACGGATACTTGAGGTGACATTGGGGTATCTAGGTGACATTAGGGTTTTGGTTGATGTGTGTCTTAAGGTGTTATTTCACTACGAACTCTAGGCCTGTTTGTGACACTTATAGGAATAGCCCAATGGATTGATCGGAAAGAATAACTTTGAGGTGGTTTCGTACCCTACCATAATCTCTTCGTTTGTTCTCCGCTATTAGTGACTTTGGAGTGACTCTTTGTTGCATGTTGAGGGATAGTTATATGATCCAATTATGTTATTATTGTTGAGAGAACTTGCACTAGTGAAAGTATGAACCCTAGGCCTTGTTTCCTAGCATTGCAATACCATTTGTGCTCACTTTTATCATTAGTTACCTTGCTGTTTTTATATTTTCAGATTACAAAAACCTATATCTACCATCCATATTGCACTTGTATCACCATCTCTTCGCCGAACTAGTGCACCTATACAATTTACCATTGTATTGGGTGTGTTGGGGACACAAGAGACTCTTTGTTATTTGGTTGCAGGGTTGTTTGAGAGAGACCATCTACATCCTACGCCTCCCACGGATTGATAAACCTTAGGTCATCCACTTGAGGGAAATTTGGTACTGTCCTACAAACCTCTGCACTTGGAGGCCCAACAACGTCTACAAGAAGAAGGTTGTGTAGTAGACATCAAGCAGTTTCTGGCGCCGTTGCCGGGGAGGTGAGTGCTTGAAGGTATATCTTTAGATCTTGCAATAGAATCTTTTAGTTTCTTGTTTTATCACTAGTTTATATTATAAAAGAAAACTACAAAAAAATGGAATTAAGTTTGTCTCATACGCTTCATCTTTTTAATATCTTTCGTGGGTATGATGGAAAGGAAAATTGTGCCAAAGTGTTAGAAGTACAATGCATTAAAATGTTTGGCACTAAATCTTTGAATGATGAGCATGATTGCAACGTTGTTAGTATGAACTCATTGAATATCCATATTACTAATGATGATTGCACTAGTTATGATGAAAATGTCTCCTATAAACATGTCAATTTTTGTGGAGTGCATTGGGTTTGCAAGTACACACCAAATAGGGAAGATAGATATTGCAAGAGGCATAAGCATTTAGAAACTAAATTGTTGCAAGAAAGGCTAGATGTTTGTGCTAAAAATTTAAATTTTCTTAGCCGTACTTGTGAACTTTGCTATGAACATGATCATTTCAGTACCCAATGCAAATTGTTTCATGATCGTACCGTGTCCCAAAATTGCGATGACTTGATTTCCCTTGCACATCATAATGAACTTAGTTTACTCTTGGGTTATGAAGAAATGAAACGTATAACTAAGGTCATTCCAGAATTTGCCCTTGATAGAGTTCTTCATTTTGATCTAGAGGAAATTTATATGTATTGCACGGTAAATTGCATTGAAAATCCTTATATTGCCAACTACATAAAGAAAAGAAAACAAATAGAAGATGAAGAGAATACTAATGAAAGGGAAGAGACTTCCCAATATCCTCCTATTATTTCTTATGATGAATCAGGTAACGAGGAGGAGCCTTCTATTCAACCAATCTCATTAATAAGGAGCTCCAAAAGAGGATTGAACCCACACATGATGTGGTGAAGAAGAAGAAAAGAAAAGGAAGAGAGGTAAAAAGATATCTCTCCCAAATAATGTTGCTCCTATTATTGTTGTGCCTCATGAAATGAATCAAAAATAATTGTGGAAGATGATGCACTTGATGATGATCTAGTTATGCCTATTGCTTGTTGTGATGATTATGATTGGGAAGATAATGATACTTCTTATGATCTTGAAAATCTTTTTGGCACTTGCTTGGAATATGATAATTGCTATACTATTGGTGCTATCCATACTATTAATGATGAGAGTGATTATGCTTATGATATGAAAAGGCCCAAGCTTGGGGATGCTATGTTTGAAGAAGATGATGTTTTTGAGAATATATTTGCTGCAATTAATGTTTGTCCCAAGCTTGGGGATGCTACGTTTAATGAAGATGATATTTTTAGCCTCCCAAGTTTTGATATGCAAAGTTGTTATGATGATAGCATGCCTTCTACCTATGATGATTATATTGATGAAAGTGGGTTTGGAAGAGTGTCAACTTTAGGAAGTAATGATCCCACTATTTTGGAGGATGTTGAATCTTATAATATTTATGAAAGTGGATTTGGAGAGGTCATGACTTTATTTAGTGATGAGTCCACTATCTTGGAAGAGGTTTCAATCGATTATGATGAGAACAAAGTTGCTACTTATGATGATTATTGTGATGAAACTTATGCTATAAAAAGTAGTGATGATTATATTTATAAAACTTGTCATGATTATGATTACCCTTTTTCTGAACATTACTCTTTTAATGTGGAAACAATTTATAGTATTCAAGTCTCTTATGATACTCCCACTATTCCGAATGAGAAGAATTTTGCTTGCGTGGAGAGTAGTAATTTTTCTATGCTTGTAGATCATGAAAATAATGCTTTAGGTGCTGGTTATATTGTTGAATTCATTCATGATACTACTGAAAATTGTTATGAGGGAGGAATTTATGCTTGTAGGAATTGCAATAATATCAAGTTTCCTCTCTATGTGCTTAAAGTTTTGAAGTTATGCTTGTTTTGCCTTCCTATGCTAGTTGATTATTGTTCCCATAAGTTGTTTGCTCACAAAATGCCTATGCATAGGAAGTGGGTTAGACTTAAATGTGCCAGTCATATTCTTCATGATGCTCTCTTTATGTTTCAATTCTTATCTCTTATGTGAGCATCATTGAAATCATCATGCCTAGCTAAGGGCGTTAAACGTTAGCGCTTGTTGGGAGGCAACCCAATTTTATTTTAGTTTCTTTCTTTTCGGTTCTGTTTAGGAATAAATAATCCATCTAGCTTATGTTTAGATGTGGTTTTGTGTTTTAATTAGTGTTTGTGCCAAGTAGAACCATTGGGAAGACTTGGGTGAAGTCTTTATGATCATGCTGTAAAAGACAGAAACTTTAGCGCTCATGAGATTAGCTAAAACTTTTTACTGGAGAGTGATATTTAGTTGATTATTTTTGCAGATGATTACTAGACAAATTCCTCAGGTCCACCAATTTATGTTATAATTTTTGGAGTTCCATAAGTATACGTTTGATACAGATTACTCTAGATTGTTCTGTTTTTGACAGATTCTGTTTTCTATGTGTTGTTTGCTTATTTTGATGAATCTATGGCTAGTAAAATAGTTTATAAACCATAGAGAAGTTGGAATACAGTAATTTTAACACCAATATAAATAAATAATGAGTTCATTACAGTACCTTAAAGTGGTGTTTTGTTTTCTTTCGCTAACGGAGCTCACGAGATCTTCTGTTAAGTTTTGTGTTGTGAAGTTTTCAAGTTTTGGGTAAAAGATTTGATGGATTGTGGAACAAGGAGTGGCAAGAGCCTAAGCTTGGGGATGCCCATGGCACCCCAAGATAATCTAAGGACACCAAAAAGCCAAAGCTTGGGGATGCCCCGGAAGGCATCCCCTCTTTCGTCTTCGTTCATCGGTAACTTTATTTGGAGCTATATTTTTATTCACCACATGATATGTGTTTTGCTTGGAGCATCATTTTATTTTCTTTTGTTTTGCTTTCTGTTTGAATAAAATACCAAGATCTGAAATTCTTAAATGTTAGATAGTCTTCACGTAGTTACATAATTATACAACTACTCATTGATCTTCACTTATATCTTTCGGGGTAGTCTGTCGTTTGCTCTAGTGCTTCACTTATATCTTTTAGAGCACAATGGTGGTTTTATTTTGAAGAAATAGATGAACTCTCATGCTTCACTTATATTATTTTGAGAGTATTAAATAGCATGGTAATTTTCTTAAATAATCCTAATATGCTAGGTATTCAAGATTAGTAAAAACTTTCTTATGAGTGCGTTGAATACTAAGAGAAGTTTGATGCTTGATGATTGTTTTGAGACATGGAGGTAGTGATATTAAAGTTGTGCTAGTTGAGTAGTTGTGAATTTGAGAAATACTTGTGTTGAAGTTTGCAAGTCCCGTAGCATGCACGTATGGTAAACGTTATGTAACAAATTTGAAACATGAGGTGTTCTTTGATTGTCCTCCTTATGAGTGGCGGTCGGGGACGAGCGATGGTCTTTTCCTACCAATCTATCCCCCTAGGAGCATGCGCGTAGTGCTTGGTTTTTGATGACTTGTAGATTTTTGCAATAAGTATGTGAGTTCTTTATGACTAATGTTGAGTCCATGGATTATACGCACTCTCACCTTTCCATCATTGCTAGCCTCTTCGGTACCGTGCATTGCCCTTTCTCACATTGAGAGTTGGTGCAAACTTCGCCGGTGCATCCAAACCCCGTGATATGATACGCACTTTCACACATAAATCTCCTTATATCTTCCTCAAAACAGCCACCATACCTACCTATTATGGCATTTCCATAGCCATTCCGAGATATATTGCCATGCAACTTTCCACCATTCAGTTTATCATGACACGTTCATCATTGTCATATTGCTTTGCATGATCATGTAGTTGACATAGTATTTGTGGCAAAGCCACCATTCATAATTCTTTCATACATGTCACTCTTGGTTCATTGCATATCTCGGTACACCGCCGGAGGCATTCATATAGAGTCATACTTTGTTCTAGTATCGAGTTGTAATCATTGAGTTGTAAGTAAATAGAAGTGTGATGATCATCATTTACTAGAGCATTGTCCCAAGTGAGGAATAAAAAAAAGGGGAGAGAAAGGCCATAAAAAAGAGAAGGCCCAAAAAAATGAGAGAAAAAGAGAGAAGGGACAATGTTACTATCCTTTTACCACACTTGTGCTTCAAAGTAGCACCATGATCTTCGTCATATACTAGTGGGAATTTTTCATTATAGAACTTGGCTTGTATATTCCAACAATGGGCCTCCTCAAGTGCCCTAGGTCTTCGTGAGCAAGCAAGTTGGATGCACACCCACTTAGTTTCTTTTGTTGAGCTTTCATATATTTATAGCTCTAGTGCATCCGTTGCATGGCAATCCCTACTCCTTGCATTAACATCAATCGATGGGCATCTCCATAGCTCATTGATTAGCCTCGTTGATGTGAGACTTTCTCCTTTTTTGTCTTCTCCACATAACCCCCATCATTATATTCTATTCCACCCATAGTGCTATATCCATGGCTCACGCTCATGTATTGCGTGAAGGTTGAAAAAGTTTGAGATTACTAAAGTATGAAACAATTGCTTGGCTTGTCATCAGGGTTGTGCATGATGAGAGCATTCTTGTGTGACGAAAATGGAGCATGACTAAACTATATGATTTTGTAGGGATGAACTTTCTTGGCCATGTTATTTTGAGAGGACATAATTGCTTAGTTAGTATGCTTGAAGTATTATTACTTTTATGTCAATATGAACTTTTATCTTGAATCTTTCGGATCTGAATATTCATACCACAATTAAGAAGAATTACATTGAAATTATGCCAAGTAGCATTCCACATCAAAAATTCTGTTTTTATCATTTACCTACTTGAGGACGAGCAGGAATTAAGCTTGGGGATGCTGATACGTCTCCAACGTATCTATAATTTTTGATTGTTCCATGCTATTATATTATCCATCTTGGATGTTTTATGGGCTTTACTATGCACTTTTATATTACTTTTGGGACTAACCTATTGACCCAGAGCCCAGTGCCAGTTTCTGTTTTTTCCCTTGTTTCAGTGTTTCGCAGAAAAGGAATATCAAACGGAGTCCAAACGAAATGAAACCTTCGGGAAAGTTATTTTTGGAACGGAAGCAACCCAGGGGACTTGGAGTGCATGTCAGGGAATCAACAAGGCAGGCACGAGGCAGGGGGGCGCGCCCACCCCCTGGGCGCGCCCTCCACCCTCGTGGGCCCCTCATGGCTCCCCTGACGTATTTCTTCCTCCTATATATACCAATATACCCTAAAACTTTCGGGAAGCAGAATAGATCAGGAGTTCCGCAGCCGCAAGCCTCTGTAGCCACCAAAAACCAATCGGGACCCTGTTCCGGCACCCTGCCGGAGGGGGGATCCCTCACTGGCGGCCATCTTCATCATCCGGCGCTTTCCATGACGAGGAGGGAGTAGTTCACCCTCGGGGCTGAGGGTATGTACCAGTAGCTATGTGTTTGATCTCTCTCTCTCTCTCTCGTGTTCTTGATTTGGCATGATCTTGATGTATCGCGAGCTTTGCTATTATAGTTGGATCTTATGATGTTTCTCCCCTCTAATCTCTTGTAATGGATTGAGTTTTCCCTTTGAAGTTATCTTATCGGATTGAGTCTTTAATGATTTGAAAACACTTGATGTATGTCTTGCGTGGGATAACCGTCGTGACAATGGGTTATTCTATTGATTCACTTGATGTATGTTTTGGTGATCAACTTGCGGGTTCCGCCCATGAAGCTATGCATAGGGGTTGGCACACGTTTTCGTCTTGACTCTCCGGTAGAAACTTTGGGGCATTCTTTGAGGTTCTATGTGTTGGTTGAATAGATGAATCTGAGATTGTGTGATGCATATCGTATAATCATACCCACGGATACTTGAGGTGACATTGGGGTATCTAGGTGACATTAGGGTTTTGGTTGATGTGTGTCTTAAGGTGTTATTTTACTACGAACTCTAGGGCTGTTTGTGACACTTATAGGAATAGCCCAATGGATTGATCGGAAAGAATAACTTTGAGGTGGTTTCGTACCCTACCATAATCTCTTCGTTTGTTCTCCGCTATTAGTGACTTTGGAGTGACTCTTTGTTGCATGTTGAGGGATAGTTATATGATCCAATTATGTTATTATTGTTGAGAGAACTTGCACTAGTGAAAGTATGAACCCTAGGCCTTGTTTCCTAGCATTGCAATACCGTTTGTGCTCACTTTTATCATTAGTTACCTTGCTGTTTTTATATTTTCAGATTACAAAAACCTATATCTACCATCCATATTGCACTTGTATCACCATCTCTTCGCCGAACTAGTGCACCTATACAATTTACCATTGTATTGGGTGTGTTGGGGACACAAGAGACTCTTTGTTATTTGGTTGCAGGGTTGTTTGAGAGAGACCATCTACATCCTACGCCTCCCACGGATTGATAAACCTTAGGTCATCCACTTGAGGGAAATTTGGTACTGTCCTACAAACCTCTGCACTCGGAGGCCCAACAACGTCTACAAGAAGAAGGTTGCGTAGTAGACATCACTGGGATCCACTGCTATACGTTCTCTTGATATAACATGTCCAAGAAATCCAACTTCCTTCAACCAAAACTCACATTTGCTGAACTTGGCATACAACTGGTGTTCACTGAGCTTCTCGAGAACCAAACGCAAATGTTCCTTGTGCTCCTCTTCATTCTTCGAGTATACCAAGATATGATCTATAAACACCACGA
Organism: Triticum aestivum; assembly: GCF_018294505.1. Classification (NCBI taxonomy): domain Eukaryota; kingdom Viridiplantae; phylum Streptophyta; class Magnoliopsida; order Poales; family Poaceae; genus Triticum; species Triticum aestivum. The sequence continues at coordinate 426,416,220 of NC_057814.1, read as the reverse complement.
CAAACTTATCCAAGAACTCCATGAACACTTTGTTCATCATACTCATGAAGTAGGCAGGGGCGTTAGTCAATCCAAATGACGTAACCGTATACTCATACATCCCATACCTTGTGGTGAAAGCTGTTTTAGGTATATCCTTTTCCAGGATCTTCAGTTGGTGATACCCTGATCGCATATCAATCTTCGAAAACACCTTAGCTCCTTGCAACTGGTCAAACAAATCATTGATCATCGGCAGTGGATACTTATTCTTGATTGTTACTTCATTCAAAGCACGACAATCAACAACCATCCTTAAGGATCCATCCTTCTCAACCAAGAGCACTGGGGCTCCCCATGGTGAAGAACTTCTTCGAATGTAACCTTTCTCCAATAACACCTTAATCTGCTTCTTAATCTCCTCCAGATCGTTTGCGGGCATCCGGTATGGTCTCTTCGATATAGGTCCGGTGCTTGGCAACAACTCTACCAAAAATTCGATATCTCGATCTGGTGGCATGCCTGGTAACTCCTCCGGAAATACATCTAGGTAATCCTTTACTACCGGCACTTCCTCCTGAACAACTCCCGTGAGAGAATTTACTTGGGTCCTCCTTGGCGCATGCCTGGATATATACTTGATCCTTTTTCCCTCCGGGGTGGTGAGCAAAATTGACTTACTCGCGCAATCGATGTTTCCTCCATACATCGATAGCCAATCCATTCCTAGTATCACATCCAAACCTTGTGACTCCAAAATTATCAGGTCTGAAGGGAAAACATGGCTTCCAATAGTCAATGGAATCTGAAAACATCCTTGACTTGCCATATATTCAGCTCCTGGCGAACTTACTAACATTGGTGTCCTATGTACCTTAGTGGGCAACTTATACTTATCCACGAATCCCCTTGATATGTATGAATGCGATGCACCAGTATCAAAAAGAATGATTGCAGTAAAAGACTTAACCAAGAACTTACCAATAACTGCATCAGGCTGCTCCTCAACTTCCTCCATGTTCATGTGGTTCACTTGTCCCCTATTGAAAGGGTTGGGCTTCTTCCCAGCGCTTCCATTTCCATTTCCATTATTTGCTTGTAACACCCTGGATGTAACTTTCCATATTTGTAACTCCAACTCTTGCCATTTTCGGCTATGTGTTATGATATTCCCTTCGTGGTCGGATTTTGTTCTTCATTTTGCATTTTTTTCATGTCATGCATCTCATATCATGTCATCATGTGCATCTCATTTGCATACGTGTTCGTCTCATGCATCCGAGCATTTTCCCCGTTGTCCGTTTTGCAATCCGACACTCCCACATGCACCGGCGCACCCTCTTGTTTCTTTTCGTGAGCGGGTGTTAAACGTTCTCGGAATGGACCGAGGTTTGTCAAGTGGCCTTGGTACACCACCGGTAGACCACCTGTCAAGTTTCGTTCCATTTGGAGGTCGTTTGACGCTCCAACGGTTAACCGGGTAACCGTAAAATCCTCTTGTGTGTTGCAGCCCAACACCCCTCCAAAACAGCCCAATAACCTATCTAAGTCATTTCCATGCTCTTCGTCGTTGGATCGCGATCGTGTGGGCAAAAACTACACCCCATTTGGAGTCTCCTAGCTCCCTCTAGCTATAAATATGTGCACCCCTCCTCCAAATCCGGGTCCCGAAACCCTAGCCTCGCTCCTCTTCGCCGCCGGACACGTCCGGAGGAGCCGGACGCATCCGCGCCGCCGCCCGCAGTGAGCCAGCCGCCGCCACATGGCGACCCCGCCCCGCCAGCCGCCGCAGCCCGCCGATGCCCATCGCCGGCCCCCGCGGGCCCGAGCCGCCCCGCGCCTCCTAGCGCGGCGCCCGAGCCAAGGCGCTCCGCGCCCGACGCCTCGTCGTCCGCCGGCGCCTCCCGCGTCTCCGCCGGCGACCCCCGCCGCCTCGCCTCACCAACCCCGACGCCGGTCGCCGCCTCGCCTCACCAACCCCGACGCCGGTCGCCGCCCCGCTCCTCCACCGCGCGCCCCGGCCTCCACCTCGCCAGATCGGGCGCCCCCAACCCCCGGCGACCTCCCCCGTCCACTCCGGCCACCGCGCCGCCCATCTCCGGCGAAGCTCTGGCCGCCTCGGTTCGCGTGCCCACCAAGAACCCTAGATCTGGAGGTTGACCCCGAAATCCCCTCGTTTTCTGCTGTCCCGTATATTATTGCATCATGTGCTCATGTTCATCGCATCATATCTCATCGCATACTGCTCCGTTTTGCGTGCATGATATATCGAAATGTTCACCACGAGATGCTCTTCATTTTGTTCCATTTTGACATGCTCGTTTGAGTTCACCTTGATGCCCAAATCTCTGGTGCAAGAGTGCTATATGATGTTTACTGCTGTTACTTATCAGAACTTGGTGTTTTGTTATTTTTGTTGCATTTGATGTGTGCATCTTATGGGCATGAGCTCAACAGGTGTTTTGATCTATTGCATGCCATATTTACAGAGGTGTATTCCATGTATTTTTTTGAGCTATGTGGTGACTAGCACAAGCATGCAAACTAGGCTTCGTGATGTTTCTGTTTTCAGGGACTTAGAATTTTGCTAAGTCTGTGACTGCTGTTATTTTGTTGCCATGTATCCATGTGGCTACGGAGAGATCCATGCTTCTTTTGGGCATGTTCAGGAAGGATGTTTTGTAGATATAGTTGTGCTCTATCTATCCATGCCCCTATTTGCAATTATGGAGTGACATAACATGTCTTAATCTTGCTCTACTTTTGCTATAAAATATTCCTGGCAGATTGTTAACATGATATTCAATTTTATCAAGGTTGTTGTAGTTGAACCATACACGCTATAAACTTGCTCTTGCTATGGATAGCTTTATAAACATGTGATATTGCTGTAGGTATGCTTGTTTTGTCATGCATTGCTTTGTGATGAGTGAATCAAGCTCACCAAGATGCATTGCTTTGTTCTGAAACCTGTTAACGAAACTTGCTATGTTTACATGGGTGCCATCATATCTTCTGATCCTTTTTGGCTCATGGTCAGTAAGGGATTTGTGTTCTATGCATTTAGTAGATTCATGCCATGCCTTGTTTTGCTATGTTAAGTTCCTGTAGAATGTTGATTGCTTGCTCTGAACATTGCTACCTGACGCTGTTTCAGCCATGTCCAGTAATTTCACTAAGTCTGTGAAACTGATATCTTTTGCACTTTTGCCATGCTTGTTTGAACCTGTTATGGTATGATCTAGCCATATCTCAGTGTTCATCTTTTGTCAATCATCTCCTGTAGATCACTGCCATATGCTTTGTTGCTATGTTGGGGTGCTGTAGCATAGTTACTTGATGTATTCTAAGTGCTATCATGCTGTTAATCGCAGAATCATGCCATTCTTGTTTTGCTTGCCATTTGCAAACCGTGCATCCGTTTCCGGTGGTCTTTATATCGATTTCGACCGAAATCATCTCATCTTTCTAGTGGCATACCTGGTTTGCCAAGTTACTGCCTTGTTTATTCTTTTTCTTCCGGAGCACGCATACGCATCGTATATCATATCTTGCATATCATGCATGTATTGCATCATGTTGTTTGTGCATTTCCCGTGATTGATTGTGGTTCCATTGTTTGTGTTCTTGCTGTGGGTTGAGCCGGGAGACGAGTTCGTGAACGAGGAACCTATTGAGTACGCTTACGAGGATCAAGCTTTCGACAACTCTGAGAACCTTGCAGGCAAGATGACCATACCCTCGAAATCACTTCTATCTTTGCTTTGCTAATTGTTCGTTCTATTGCTATGCTGCGCTGCCTACCACTTGCTATATCATGCCTCCCAGATTGCCATTTCAAGCCTCTAACCATCCTTTCCTAGCAAACCATTGTTTGGCTAAGTTACCGCTTTTGCTCAGCCCTTCTTATAGCGTTGCTAGTTGCAGGTGAAGTTGAAGTTGGTTCCATGTTGGAACATGGATATTTTTGGCATAACACAATATCTTTTATTTAATTAATGCATCTATATATTTGGTAAAGGGTGGAAGGCTCGGCCTTATGCCTGGTGTTTTGTTCCACTCTTGCCGCCCTAGTTTCCGTCATACCGGTATTATGTTCCTTGAGTTTGCGTTCCTTACGCGGTTGGGTGATTTATGGGACCCCCTTGATAGTTCGCCTTGAATAAAACTCCTCCAGCAAGGCCCAACCTTGGTTTTACCATTTGCCACCTAAGCATTTTTCCCTTGGGTTTTCGCGAGCCCGAGGGTCATCTTTATTTTAACCCCCGGGCCAGTGTTCCTCTGAGTGTTGGTCCAAACTAGAGCCCTTTGCAGCGCCACCTCGGGGAAACTTGAGGCCTGGTTTTAGTTGTACGGACTGCTCATCCGGTGTGCCCTGAGAACGAGATATGTGCAGCTCCTATCGGGATTTGTCGGCACATTCGGGCGGCTTTGCTGGTCTTGTTTTACCATTGTCGAAATGTCTTGTAAACCGGAATTACGAGACTGATTGGGTCTTCCTGGGAGAAGGTTTATCCTTCGTTGACCGTGATAGCTTATAATGGGCTAAGTCGGGATACCCCTGCAGGGTATTATCTTTCAAAAGCCGTGCCCGCGGTTATGAGGCAGATGGGAATTTGTTAATGTCCGGTTGTAGAGAACTTGACACTTGACTTAATTAAAATACATCAACCGTGTGTGTAGCCGTGATGGTCTCTTCTCGGCGGAGTCCGGGAAGTGAACACGGTTCGGGGATCTAGCATTTGGGGTTATCTTATTTTCATTTGGATTTGACCGTAGTCGGTCTATGTGTGGATTTTGGATGATGTATGAATTAATTTATGTATTGTGTGAAGTGGCGATTGTAAGCCAACTCTCGTTATCCCATTCTTGTTCATTACATGGGATTGTGTGAAGATAACCCTTCTTGCGACAATACCACAATGCGGTTATGCCTCTAAGTCGTGCCTCGACACGTGGGAGATATAGCCGCATCGTGGGCGTTACAAGTTGGTAATCAGAGCCATCCCCGACTTAGGAGCCCCCTGCTTGATCGAATCGCTGGCGTTGTTGAGTCTAGAACAAAAAATGTTTTGAGTCTTAGGATTATATATATCGGAGAGTAGGATTCTTTTTACTCCTCAGTCTCTTCATCGCTCTGGTGAGGCCTCCTGACGTAGAAGTTTTGACTCTTCTGTCCTCAAATTTCACTAATTTTTTTTAGGATCATGCGGGTATCTTGGAATCGTTCCGATGGATTTGTGACGAGAACATTGTTCTTGGTGCCTCCTGACATTTAGGGGTTGTGGCAGTGTCCCGGGGAGTTGAGCTCCGAGGTGTTGTCGTCACAATTTTATCGTTGCAGTTCTGGAATACCTGAGTTTCGCCGACATCGAAAATCTCTTTTATGCAGTTGTTGGTGAGATCACCTCGACGCCACCCAGTACTGGGGCGGGAGTTCGGGAGTATTGCCATAACTCGTATAACGGATGCTTTTCGAAGGTTGAGGTACACGATTTCCGAAGGTTTCTTGGTTATGTGTTGATGGATAGATACAGCTGGATCTAGGGATTGCTAGTTTGGGTGATATATTTTGTGTCCCCTATATCCCCAACACCAGATTGCATAACCAGAAAGTTTCGGGATTTTATAGGTGGGATTCATGTAGCTCTTAGCATTTCTTCCCGCAGATATTTGGTTTGTGATTGGGTAATCCTTACCATTTATTTGTTCCAGTTGCACCTTGTTATTTTGTTCATCAATCTCTTATCAAGTGGCTTCTCACTTTATGGAAGTGTGATGATTTAGTATGGAATTCATTCGTTCATCCTCGTTCGAATGTTTATTGTGAAGATTATATGTTGAAATTTCTATCCGTTGATTCAACTTCTCTATTTGTCTATCAAGATGCTAACGGATGTCACCCTCTTCAGGATGGCTCCGCCAACGCGTCAGAATCCGGAACGCAATGAGGGGAGTCAGGCGAACCCTCCGCCACCACCTCCGCCTCCGGAGGCATGGCAAGCTATCATGGCAGCCACCAACGCCAATGCTCAGATGATTTTGCAACTCTTGCAAGAACGCACCCGAGGGCAAGGCAATCAAGGAAATCAAGGCCAAGGCAACAATCAACCTCACTTCGCTACCCTCAACCAGTTCCTCGCTAATCAGCCGAAGTCTTTCAGCTACTATGCCGAGGCCACAGACGCCGATGATTGGCTCGTGGACATCAACAAGCATTTTGAATGTAGCAATGTCAGGCCTGAGGACTTTGTCAAGTTTGCTTCTTTTCAACTCAAGGATCAAGCTGCCGAGTGGTATCAACAATACAAAGATTCCAGAGGAGGTCGTGTGATTACCTGGGATGATTTCAGCCGAGACTTCAAAGCTCACCACATTCCACAAAGTGTTGTTGAGAGTAAGCATGAGGAGTTCCGCAATCTCAAGCAAGGCAGCATGTCCGTGTATCAATACAATACTCAGTTTCAGAAACTCGCTCGCTTCGCTAAGCAAGACGTTCCTGATGAAAAGAGCATGATCTATCAATTCAGAGGTGGCCTTAGAGAAGATATGCAATTGCCTCTCGTGCTTTTTGAGCCGACCAAGTATGATGATTTCTACAATATGGCACTGAAGCAAGAGGCTGCTCAGCTCAAGTGTGAGGCTACTAAGAAGAGAGTCACGGACGAAGTTCAGTCTTCTTCTTCCTCACTAGTGGCTGCTAAGCAACAGAAGTTCTGGTTGCCTCCCCCTCCTCCGTTTCGTCAGCCTTTCCAGCAGAAGAACAAAGGTGGCCATGGATCTTCCCACCCACCCAACCCTGGCTATCAGAACAAGTCTTGGAATCAAGCTCCAAAGTCGAATGCTCCTTATCATCGTCCACTCTCGGAGGTGACTTGCAACAAGTGTCAGCAGAAAGGTCACTATGCTAACAAGTGCTTCAACCAAAGGCGTCTTCTGCCTCCTCCTCCTGTGAGATCTTCCAGCAATGCAGTGGTCAAGCATAATCCCAAGTCTGCAAAGGTGAACATGATGAAAGCTCAAGCGAAGGAATCTATTGATGTGATAATGGGTAATCTCTCAGTTAATGATATTCCTGCAAAAGTCTTATTTGATATTGGTGCATCGCATTCTTTCATTTCAAGACCTTTTGTGGCTATGCATGATCTGGTTACTCAAGTATTGCCGAGTCCTTTGTCTATTGTTTCCCTGGCTCGACAAATGACTTCTCGAGTATTCGTTCGGGATTCCGTTATCAAGATGGGCGACTATAAATTTCTGGCCAAACCAATTGTTCTTGGTGACTCGGATATTGATCTAATTCTCGGGATGGACTGGCTTTCTAAGCACAAGGCTCAACTTGATTGTGCTGCCAGGGAAATTCAATTGACACACTCTTCTGAGGATGTTATCATTTATGCCGCTCGTGATGAGACCATTCGGTTATTCTCTCTCAATGAGAAGGGCGAGTTGGATGCTATTTCTCAAATTCCAGTCGTTTGTGAGTATCAAGATGTGTTTCCAGAAGAGCTTCCGGGTATGCCTCCTCACCGGCCAGTTGAGTTCGTTATCGATCTTGAGCCTGGCATGGAACCCGCTTGCAAGCGTCCTTACAAGCTTGGACCCAAGGAGCTGAAAGAATTGAAGAAACAGCTCGATGAACAAGAGCGTCTGGGTTTGATCAGACCGAGTTCATCTCCATGGGGTTGTGGTGTTCTTTTTGTCCAGAAGAAGGATGGCACGGACCGACTTTGTGTCGACTACCGTCCATTGAACAAGAAGACAATCATGAACAAGTATCCACTTCCCAACATCAATGAGCTATTCGAGCAACTTAAAGGTGCTAAAGTATTCTCCAAGCTTGACCTTCGAATGGGTTATCCTCAGATTCGCATTCGTGGAGAAGATATTCCGAGACAGCATTCAGAACAAGCTTTGGTTCTTATGAATATACTGTAATGTCTTTCGGCCTTGTCAATGCTCCTCCACCATTCTCACGAATGATGAACTTCATCTTCAACCCCTATACCAATGAATTCGTCCTGGTGTATCTCGATGATATCTTGGTCTTCTCCAAGAATAAGAAGGATCATGCCAAACATTTGCGTTTGGTGCTCGACAAGCTCAGTGAGTATCAATTCTATGCGAAGTTTTCAAAATGTGAGTTTTGGCTTGATGAAGTTCTTTACCTTGGTCATATCATCTCGGCCAAGGGCATCGCTGTTAATCCCGAGAAGGTGTCTGCAATTGTGAATTGGGAACCTCCTCAGAATGTCAAGCAGCTCCGCAGTTTTCTTGGTCTTGCAAGCTATTGCCGAAGATTCGTTGAGAATTTCTCTAAGATTGCAAAGCCTCTTTCCAACCTCCTCCAGAAGCATGTGATGTATGTCTGGACTCCTGAGTGTGACGTTGCTTTCAACACTCTCAAAGAGAAACTCGTCACAGCTCCTGTATTAACTCCTCCTGACGAGATGCTCTTCATTTTGTTCCATTTTGACATGCTCGTTTGAGTTCACCTTGATGCCCAAATCTCTGGTGCAAGCATGCAAACTAGGCTTCGTGATGTTTCTGTTTTCAGGGACTTAGAATTTTGCTAAGTCTGTGACTGCTGTTATTTTGTTGCCATGTATCCATGTGGCTACGGAGAGATCCATGCTTCTTTTGGGCATGTTCAGGAAGGATGTTTTGTAGATATAGTTGTGCTCTATCTATCCATGCCCCTATTTGCAATTATGGAGTGCCATAGCATGTCTTAATCTTGCTCTACTTTTGCTATAAAATATTCCTGGCAGATTGTTAACATGATATTCAATTTTATCAAGGTTGTTGTAGTTGAACCATACACGCTATAAACTTGCTCTTGCTATGGATAGCTTTATAAACATGTGATATTGCTGTAGGTATGCTTGTTTTGTCATGCATTGCTTTGTGATGAGTGAATCAAGCTCACCAAGATGCATTGCTTTGTTCTGAAACCTGTTAACGAAACTTGCTATGTTTACATGGGTGCCATCATATCTTCTGATCCTTTTTGGCTCATGGTCAGTAAGGGATTTGTGTTCTATGCATTTAGTAGATTCATGCCATGCCTTGTTTTGCTATGTTAAGTTCCTGTAGAATGTTGATTGCTTGCTCTGAACATTGCTACCTGACGCTGTTTCAGCCATGTCCAGTAATTTCACTAAGTCTGTGAAACTGATATCTTTTGCACTTTTGCCATGCTTGTTTGAACCTGTTATGGTATGATCTAGCCATATCTCAGTGTTCATCTTTTGTCAATCATCTCCTGTAGATCACTGCCATATGCTTTGTTGCTATGTTGGGGTGCTGTAGCATAGTTACTTGATGTATTCTAAGTGCTATCATGTTGTTAATCGCAGAATCATGCCATTCTTGTTTTGCTTGCCATTTGCAAACCGTGCATCCGTTTCCGGTGGTCTTTATATCGATTTCGACCGAAATCATCTCATCTTTCCAGTGGCATACCTGGTTTGCCAAGTTACTTCCTTGTTTATTCTTTTTCTTCCGGAGCACGCATACGCATCGTATATCATATCTTGCATATCATGCATGTATTGCATCATGTTGTTTGTGCATTTCCCGTGATTGATTGTGGTTCCATTGTTTGTGTTCTTGCTGTGGGTTGAGCCGGGAGACGAGTTCGTGAATGAGGAACCTATTGAGTATGCTTACGAGGATCAAGATTTCGACAACTCTGAGAACCTTGCAGGCAAGATCACCATACCCTCGAAATCACTTCTATCTTTGCTTTGCTAGTTGTTCGTTCTATTGCTATACTGCGCTGCCTACCACTTGCTATATCATGCCTCCCAGATTGTCATTTCAAGCCTCTAAACATCCTTTCCTAGCAAACCATTGTTTGGCTAAGTTACCGCTTTTGCTCAGCCCTTCTTATAGCGTTGCTAGTTGCAGGAGAAGTTGAAGTTGGTTCCATATTGGAACATGGATATTTTTGGCATAACACAATATCTTTTATTTAATTAATGCATCTATATATTTGGTAAAGGGTGGAAGGCTCGGCCTTATGCCTGGTGTTTTGTTCCACTCTTGCCGCCCTAGTTTCCGTCATACCGGTATTATGTTCCTTGAGTTTGCGTTCCTTACGCGGTTGGGTGATTTATGGGACCCCCTTGATAGTTCGCCTTGAATAAAACTCCTCCAGCAAGGCCCAACCTTGGTTTTACCATTTGCCACCTAAGCATTTTTCCCTTGGGTTTTCGCGAGCCCGAGGGTCATCTTTATTTTAACCCCCGGGCCAGTGTTCCTCTGAGTGTTGGTCCAAACTAGAGCCCTTTGCAGCGCCACCTTGGGGAAACTTGAGGCCTGGTTTTAGTTGTGCGGACTGCTCATCCGGTGTGCCCTGAGAACGAGATATGTGCAGCTCCTATCGGGATTTGTCGGCACATTCGGGCGGCTTTGCTGGTCTTGTTTTACCATTGTCGAAATGTCTTGTAAACCGGGATTCCGAGACTGATTGGGTCTTCCTGGGAGAAGGTTTATCCTTCGTTGACCGTGATAGCTTATAATGGGCTAAGTTGGGACACCCCTGCAGGGTATTATCTTTCAAAAGCCGTGCACGCGGTTATGAGGCAGATGGGAATTTGTTAATGTCCGGTTGTAGAGAACTTGACACTTGACTTAATTAAAATACATCAACCGTGTGTGTAGCCGTGATGGTCTCTTCTCGGCGGAGTCCGGGAAGTGAACACGGTTCGGGGATCTAGCATTTGGGGTTATCTTATTTTCATTTGGATTTGACCGTAGTCGGTCTATGTGTGGATTTTGGATGATGTATGAATTAATTTATGTATTGTGTGAAGTGGCGATTGTAAGCCAACTCTCGTTATCCCATTCTTGTTCATTACATGGGATTGTGTGAAGATAACCCTTCTTGCGACAATACCACAATGCGGTTATGCCTCTAAGTCGTGCCTCGACACATGGGAGATATAGCCGCATCGTGGGCGTTACATTGCTTCAGGGCACTCAGTGGCATAGTGTCCAGTCTTCCCGCACTTGAAACAAGTAATGTGACTTAGGTCTTTCTTGGCGGGTGTGGCTGGGTTAGAGCGGTTCTGATTGCTGCCTGCTCCATTCCTGTTTCCATTCTTGGAACCATTGTGGTTGTGGAAACTCCCTCCATTGTGGTTGTGGCCTCCATGGTTATGGACAAGTCCTCCCGAGTTCGGGGTGAAACGAGGCTTCTGATGAGCTCCAGAATTGTACATCCCTTGTCCATACTTCCTCTTGCGGCTCTCAATCTGTTGCTGCTTCCCTTCAATCATAAGGGCCTTGTCTACCAACTCCTGGTAGTTGTTGAATGTTGCCACCATCAACTGCATGCTCATCTCATCGCTCAGCCCTTCCATAAACTTCTCCTACTTCGCGGCATCTGTGGCCACATCATCAGGGGCATAACGAGACAGCTTACTAAACTCATCTACGTACTGAGCCACAGTACGGTTCCCCTGGCGTAAGTTGCGAAACTCACGCTTCTTCATGCTCATAGCTCCAGCTGAGACATGGGCTGTGCGGAATGCTTGCTGAAACTGATCCCAGGTAACATTGGCTATGGGAAAAGTGGCTGTGTAATTCTCCCACCATGAGGCTGTAGGTCCATCCAACTGATGTGCGGCAAAATGCACCTTCTCTGCATCCATGCAACCTGCGGTGGTCAACTCCCTTCCAATCCTGCGTAGCCAGTCATCCGCAACTATTGGCTCGGTGCTACTGGAAAACACCTCGGCTGTAACCTCAGAAAACGGGCTAACTTATCAACTGGAGGAGGGTTGTTATTGTTGTCTTGGTTCTGGACTAATATCTGCATCAAGGCATTCTGCTCCTGGATCAACTGGGTGATCTCCGGTGGGAAGACAAATCCGGTGTCACGTCTCGGAGGCATCTGAGGGGTTTTAGAGGGAAGAGATTAGAATAGAGAAGAGGTCTAGTGAGAAAACACTACCCATATGCACATGAGACAAACACAATCATATCACTCAATCAAACAAGCAAGGGCATACAAACGGTCTAGCTCTATCGTTACAGTGCTCGGACTATACTATTTACATGGGGGAAATACTACTGATCATATGGTGGTCTACTAGAAGTTTTGATCGGTGGAAGACTCCATGATATCCGCTCCAGCTTCGTCTTCAAAGTCATCATCACTATCGTCGGGGTCGGAGTCAGTGTCGTCGATGATGATGTAGTTTTCCGGGCAAGTGGAATCGTCGTCTTCTCCTCCTGGCGCGGGGTCTCCCATGAATACTCCTATCTTCTTTATCAGGTCGTCGTTCTTCTCCAACAGGGTCGCGATTTCCTCCTCATATCCATCGCGTGTAGACTTGAGTTCCTCCTCTAACTCGATGATCCTTGTCATTGCCTTCTTCAAATCTATCATGCCTGCGCACATCTGGTTCTCCTGGCGTCCAATGTGCTGGTTTAACTCCTGGATGAATGCTGCAATGGACCTGTCCTTTCTGGTGCTGACTATCTCCCATTGCTCATCTCGGCGCCCACAAATCTGGTAGATAGTATCCTTGAGATCCTTGTGGTAAACTTCTCCAATGCGTCCCATGGTGATGTGGGCTGCCATGCTCTTGCCTAGACTCCCGGTGGGTGCATCAAAGGAAAACTCAATAAGCTCCGTGACTGGTGTGAATGTCCTTCCCGGAACTTGAACTTGAATCATCCAGCGCTCCTCTTCTGGTAAAGTGGCGTTGTAGGTCCCGGTGAAGCTTGGTATTCCAATGTTCATATATCTAGTGACTTCCTTCAAGTGTCGTCCAAAAGGGGTGTCTTCATCCGGTTGCGCAAACTTGTTCCTCGAATCCGCCATCCTAAAGAGTAGAAAATGGAGAGGAGTCAGAAATGAGTAGAGAAGAGTGACCTATGGCTTTTCTTAGTGGTCGTGTCCTACATTCAGCGTGTGCTCTGATACCATCTTGTAGCGACCCGACCTCAAACGGTCAAGTCTCTGTGCTTCAGTGTCATCCCTGGATCGGTAATGCTGACACACACAGTACTCGAAGGATTTATAACAGAGTTGCAATCACACACTTATTACATCGAATGTCTCAAAGGAGAACTTATTACAATAAATATGGCTTAAGGCCATCTAATACGACAACAATGGAAGGCTTGGAAGATAAAGTGAGTCCATCAACTCCAACGGCATAGCTCAGTGCACGACAACGACCTATCGCACCTTTACTCGTCGTCTGAAAAGTCTGCAACATAATACGTTGCAGCCCGAAAACGGGTCAGCACATGGAATATGCTGGCAATATAACACAGTAGAGCAATGAACAGATAATGCTATCACTATGTGCATATATGGCTGGTGGAGGCTCTATGGTTATATGATTTTTGCGAAAAAGCCAATTTTTCCCTACAACAAAGAATAAATTTTATTTGACTACCATGGTAGTTGTTAAACATTGAGAAGGTTCCTCCAACTCAATCCCAATTAAAGGTAATTATCAACCCAACAAATTAAATTAGAGTGATGATATACAATAGGATAATCCAAGAACTAGATACTCAAGATCTCCATAACCGGGGACACGGCTAACCATGATTAGTTTATACACCCTGCAGAGGTTTCACACTTTTCCCCACAAGACTCGATCTCCTCCGTTGGATTTCTTGCACTACATGGTGTTTGAGAAACGGATGACCGAGACACAGTCTTTCAGAAGCACTAACTCTTTACTCTGGGTAGACAGTTACACCTACTTTCCCTCTACATCTGCTAGCCTACCACTGAAAGAGGTCATGCAACATACTCAACTATGCTAGAGCCCATAATGGCTTGTGGCTGCACACGGAAGTTTCTAGCATGAATAATCTTATGATCCCTTTGAGCCTGGGTGGCGGACCGTAGGATGATCACACGGGTACTCCGGATATCCCAGGACAACACTGGATTCTCCAGGTGCCCAAACAAGCAATCCACCCAGATGTGTATTAAAGTTGCCACCTTAAGTTGAACCATTAACTAACAATCTCACATCTGTCATGGAATACACTCAAACCCAATCCACGTCTACGAGCATGGCATAGCAATATAAGCAACACGTAGAAGTAACTCCCAAGGGTTTGATATTAAAACAGGTAATAGGTTCTACCTCATCATCTACTTCCCAAACCCACATGTTAAGGGATCCTACTTATGTAATGTGTGAGGGTTGTAGCTAATGCATAAAAACTGGGTAATAAAGGGATATGATGAATGTGTTGCTTGCCTTGCTGACGATCCGCAAAACCTAGTGACTCGTAGTAGCACTCTTTGCACTCCGGGAATTCTATCGCAAACAAACAATGACATACATAAGCAATCAAGCAAAGATGCACGGGTAAAACTCAAATAAGAAGATCTAACCAGAAAGTTCAACTTAAGAACTCCAGTTTGCAAAAAGAATCAAATCAAACGGAGCAACGAAACTCAAACGGCGAAAGAGACAAAATCCGATTACTAACCTGGACTAAAGTAAAATTTTACAGTATCAAAATCTTGTTCAAGTTGGTTAAACAGAAAGAGGGCTTCGAGATGAAGATCTAGGCGCTTGAATCGCCTGATTCCGATAAACGAGCGAAAAGTTATACTAGAACGAAAATCGGATCAGAAATCGCGATCGAGAATAATCGCGAAAATCCCGAGAAAAAGGAAAAAACTGACGAACAGGCTAACGAACGAACGTTCGCTGTCTATGACTAACGGGTGAACGGCGTTTGTTTAAACGAACGAACGAACGTCCGCAAAATAAATAAACCGACTGAAAAACCGATCTAAGAAAATAAACCAAAAAAACCGACCGGTCAACGGTGAGATCCGGTGCGGCGGCGGCGGCTCCGGCGGCGGCGGGTGGTGGCGGTGGCGGCGGCGTGCGGCGGTGCAGCGGCGGCGCTAGGGTTTCGGTGGTGCGGGTGGGCTGGGCGGCGGTGGTTGGCTGCCGGGCAGGGGCCCCCCGGCTTATAAAGCCCCCCGGGCGGAGTCCCAGTCAGGTACGGCCCGGAGTCGGTTTCCTTTTTTTTAATATTCCAACGTGCAGAAGAAGAATGAAAAGAAATACTAAACGGACTCCAAAAATCCCGAAATAAATTTTCCCCGTCCTCTAAGAATATACTGGACAAGGTGAACATTTATTTGGGCCTATTATGCAATTTTGAAAAATGCATATTTTTCCTAATTCAAATAAAA
The DNA here is from genome assembly GCF_018294505.1 of Triticum aestivum. Lineage (NCBI taxonomy): Eukaryota > Viridiplantae > Streptophyta > Magnoliopsida > Poales > Poaceae > Triticum > Triticum aestivum. The sequence goes on along the minus strand of NC_057814.1, from coordinate 426,401,039 downwards.
TAGCAATAAAATCCGAATAACATCAAATATTTGATTTTAATATTTTTTCCTCCAATATTTCATTCATTTTGGAGAATTCATATTATCTCCTCTCATATATTTTAATATGAAATATTTTCGGAGAGAAAATAAATTAAAACCAAAATGATCCGTGTTTCAATATTTGATAAAAATCAAATATGAAAAAAAACGTGAAATTCCCAACTCTCTCCGAGGGTCCTTGAGTTGCTTAGAATTTCGAGGATCGCGAAACGAAATGCAATAAAATATGCATGTAACTGTTACCCTTCGTGGGTTGAAGTCTCCATCAACATGCATGTAAGATAGCACCACCTATCGGAACCACGGAAAAAATCTTCGTGTCTCCAATTGCGTTTGCATACTCCAATCCCATCCCTTTACATTCTTGCAACTTGCATGCTTTACTTTCCGCTGCTCATATACTCTTGCCATGCTTGCTTGAAATGAATTGTGAATGTTTAAACTTGTACTAAAACTCCACCTTAACTTGAAGAAATTAAAAATTGCTACTTTTCTTGGTTGAGGGTCTAATCACCCCCCTCTAGACACCTCTTCTCGATCCTTTCACGGAGGGAGGAGCGTACGGCAGTTACTAACACTCACGTGGAAGATTTGTGTGTAGGAGGAGTGTCTGTTCTGTTAAATGACATGGCAAAACTGACACTGTTGGATGCCGATCTAACGGTTCTTACGGCGTTCGTCAGGAAACGGCTTGTGGCGAACGTTTGTCGGATAATGATTTACGGACACATGCATTGCATTGATACGTGCCCCCTCTCTCTCACGCACACACACCCTCACGAGTCACGACTCTCCCGAGTCCTCTCGCACCCACCGTCTATCTGCAGGTACACGTCACACACATATGTGCTCTTCACACCCTACCCTCAGAACTTCTAAAAAATGAAAGACGTCGCGCACCTTTTAGTTTAGCTCACACGTCACACACTTACACTATTACTCTTGTGGCGAACGTTCTTTGGGAATAGTATATTGTACTCTCACGAAGAGAAGCAGTGCACGCACGCACTAGTTCTCTCACACCCACTCGCGGGTACACGTAGGAGCACATTTTTTTGAAGCTGGTACAACAAAATCACTCCACTATATATATAAGCAGGAGCCTTAGCGCTTGCTTTACTAAGGTTCCCCTCTTTCACTCTCTCATGCTCTCCAGATCTAAGCAAGACATAGGTGGCCACACACTCTCTCTGCACACGGCTGGTCACAAATCCGGCCGGACCACCTCGACCGGGGCAGGGTTGTAGGTGCATCATTCACACTATTGTCGGCAGCGAGGGAGGAGACCAAAGGTTGCCCGCGCGTCCCGATCGGCGGCCGTGCCGTTCTCTCCGAGAGAGCGCCGGCTCGGGAGGGCCCCCGACCCCTTCTTCCTCCCTGCGGTATTGTGGCCAAGATGCGGCCTCCGGACGCTGTCTTTGCCACATGCCGATGACCCTCAGGTATATATTCCTTCAAAATCTGCCTTGCTCTATTGCCCCAGCTCCCCACGTGGCTGCGTGTGGATCTTTTTCTACTTCCATCGACTGTTCCGAAGCCACCTAGACTTTTACTATTATTAGAGGTAAAGTTAGTTCATGCAGTCGAATCTAAGAGTTGGTTCAAACAGGGAAGAAAGTGGGAAAGCTGTAGCGTGAATCTAGGACTTGGTTCTAAGAGGAAACGGGGGAAAGTTGTAGATACTGGCTACCCAACCGGTCTCTTGGTTGAAAAGGCGAAGAAAGCATGGTGGATGGCAAAGAGTGGGGGAAGTGGACCTGTCTCTTGGTTGAAAAAGGAAAGAAAGTGAGGGGTGTTGGGGGACAACGCAAATGAGAATGAGCAGGTCTAGATTTCCTGTGCTCACATAGGAAAATGTCGCCGAGGAGATAAAAATGGGACAAATGCAGACATGCTGCCTGAGTGTTTGCCGCTCTCGGCAACCACATCTGCCTCACCACTTTATGCCTCTACTGTCCCTACGCCCATATCGCTACCGTTAATGTAAAATCACCTGAAGCATTAAACAATGCCACCTAATGTCACTATAAGTAATGGTCTAGTGCCGTCGATAAATTGAAGCAATGCCACCACCATTTTATGAAGTGCTTCCGTCTTGCTTTATTTCCCATGAATTGTGTTTTTGCACTTACACTTAAATCTCACACCGCTAACATTGCTCCATCCCAGTGGAACTGCACAAATTTGATAGCACATTTACTGACCATGTGCTACTCTCATGACAGTGATACTAATGCTATTATTCTACATGTTAATCTAGTGGCAGTGTTGATGTGATGTGATGCTACTTACTTAAGGGCACTTTCATACTGTCAGTCTAGTGCCAATTATAACACAATAGATGCTGCTATTAATCATACGCCACTTGTCGTGGTTTTGTCACGGCAGATGTCCTAGAGAAAGGACTTAGTCGTGGAGCCATCGCTACGGGTTAGCTTAAAGGGGTTAAAGCGGACAAGGGACGCAAGAGAGTTTTATTCTAGTTCGGCCCCTTACGATGAAGGTAAAAGCCTACGTCTAGTTGTGATGGAATTGATGGGGTTTCGATGACCAGGGAGCGAATACGCTTTGCCTGAGTCTCGAGTTGTTGTCTGTTGTCCTTGGACCGCCGCCGGGTCGTCCCCTTATATACATGGGTTGACGCCCGTCGGTTTACAGAATCCCGAGGCCAGCTCATAATCGTGTCCGGCTCGGTCTCTGCTACTTCTATCTTACAACACAAGTTTACGTATCAATGCCGGTTTATGTCTACAGGCCTTAAACCGGCTTTGGGCCCTGGGCCTTCATGAAGCGTCACCGTCTGTCTTCATGGACTTCAGATACGGATGAACTACTTATGGGGTTAACCCGGCCTCTCCTGGCCGGTTTACGCCCAGTGGTAATATCCCCAACATTAGGCCCCAGATTGATTTGAACTGGTTCATGTCAATCCTCAATACTTAAGAAAATTTCCTCTACAACATCTTCACATAATCTTGTAAACCGTCGTGACATCATCATCTAGGATCATGGTAAACCGTCGTGACGTCACCTGTCATTAACGAGCCTCCGACAATCGAGGCGACAGCTCTGCCTCATATCCAAAATTTAAGCTCCTCGATTTTCGCACCTTACGCTTATCTTTCTGCCCTTATAAATAGGGCCAGGGGTCTTTCCATTCCCCCCTGTATCTCTTCACCTCATCCTCTTCCTTGCGCTGCCCGACCTTTGGAGCTCCGCCGCCACCGTCGACCTTCGCTTCTGCCTCAACTCCGGCCGCTGCATCACCCTGAACGCACCAGAGAACCACGGCGCCTCTGCGCTCTTCCATCAGCATCGGTAAGCCTTCTTTTCTTCCGCCATAGATCTGTCATTAGGGTTTCAGTGTTCATCGGTGTTCGTCGGTGTTTGTCGTTGTGCAATAGCTCTTTGATTCAAATCTTGATATTTATCCTGTACAGCGATAGTCGTAGCCCTTCTTTTCCATCCATGCATCTCGTTTAAGTAGAAAATCCCATCTGAACCTTCATCAACTGCTTCGGTACCAATAATTAGGTCTGGATATATTTTCATTTTCTGACATGTGGTAGATCCAAAATTATAATGCCAACTTGTGAAACCTGTTTTTCTTTCACTTATGCCTCTTAGATCTGTATCTTCAATACAAGATTAGGCGGTTTAACTTCAGAGAAAAAATGATGGCCCGGTAGATACCATTAGTCCCCTGTTGAACCGCCAATGCATTACACTGTTTCCATTGTCAGATTCCGGTTTACGAATAACCAACTCCGGTTTATCAATATTCTTGTATCCTTATACCGCTGTATAGTTGTCCATCATGAATCTTAAACCGGCAATAATCATGTTTCAGACTTCCATTGCCATGGCCAAGCAAGTCTATGAATGCAATTGGGCTCCTTCTCGAGTGACCGAAGAACAGTTAAACAACCTTGTTAAAACGGGCGCTTTAGCCAAGAAAGATGTCATCCACTGGAGGGTCCCTGGCCCAGAAAATCCTCCTACACCCAAGGACGGAGAGGTAGTCGTGTTTGCTGATCATCTCGGACGAGGTTTTAGCCCTCCCGGTTCAAAAAAATTTCGAGATGTACTAGCTAATTTTCAGCTGCGCCCTCAAGATATCGGTCCCAATTCTGTGACCAACATCTACCACTTCCAAGTCTTTTGTGAGGTTTATCTGCAAGAGGAACCTACGGTTGAACTGTTTAGGGATTTCTTTCACTTAAACCGTCGCACAGAGTTCTCGGATGGACCCAATACAGAACTGGGCGGAATGGCGGTTCAGAAAAGGAGAGA